>NC_088931.1:54852500-55067500 GCF_038396675.1 Hydra vulgaris
AAAAAATTATTAAAAATTTTAGTTGAATTTTGTTTTCATGGGTGAGAACCAACTTGAGTTGCTCTAACTGCTAATTCAAACATTGAAATTTTTCGCAAACAACTTCTTCTTTGCAATATAAATCTCTGCACCACTTTCAATATTAAAGCAAGTTTCACTTTCTAAAGCTGCGTAGGGCGAGTTTTAGTGGAATTAATAATAAACATCTTTATATCTAATTACAATACTTGCATCCATAATTTTTAATTCTTTTTTGTTAAACAAAAAACAAAATTTAATAACCAATAAAAAATTAAGTATTAATATAAATAAAAATGAAAACCAATATGAATAACAGCAATAAAATAATAAGTATCATATTACAAAATCATCAAATTTTTGTTGTAACTTAAAGCTTTTTATTTTTAAATTTATGGTTCGTCTCGATTACGTCATTGCAATTTGTTCGAAGTTACGTCAGGTTATTTCCCGCATTTCTGAGAAAAACATGCGGGAAATAACCTAATGTAACAGACTTGGAGCGAATTCCGACGAGGTTTCCTAAAATCGAGGAGACAGTGGAAAATTATCGAGGGTGGAATGCAAGAAGCGAACTTGAATCCAGTTCGACTTGAACTTTTTATTGTAACCAATAGGGACAGAGTATTTTTTGAGGGGAAAAACCATACTCTGCCGTTATTGGTTACAATGTTCAAGTCGAGCTTGACTCTTGCATTCCATCCTTAATTTCAAAACAAAAAGTTTTTCTTATTAAGAAATATAGACCTTTACCTATTATAACTTATGGTACTTTTAAAAATTTTTTTTTAAATACATGCGTTATAGACAATGCCGACAAAATTATGCTTGATTGTTTTTATGCGAGCTGTTTGTTTGTTGCTTTTTTATTTTATTTTTAATACAATTCCCCTAAGTTACCAGCCCATATATACATGTGCATACATACTAACATCATGTAATATTTTTCAACCGTTTTTATTAAAGCAACCGTTAGAGTTCTGGCTTAGAACTAACAGGTTCAAGGTTTAATACCAGCTTAAGCCTAATAAACAACATTGGTAAGGAAGGATACGTGAACTTCCTGGATAAATGCTTGATGCTCATGGAGCACCGCAGGGGGGCACCTTAATAATTAAAAATTAAAGATTAATAAAAACATTTTTCATACCGTTCTAATTTCCTTTTTCATACCGTTTTAATTCCTACCACCTCATATTCAGCGATCAGTGGTATTTTATTTTGCTGAGTTAATTTATAGAAATTGTTGTCAATCTAAGTTGTAGTTTAGTTTTTAAGCGATATTGTTTATTATAAGTCATCTTTTTTTTTTTTTAATATTTTTTTTGTTTATCACTTATCACAGGACAATTCAAATGTATAAAATAATTTTCAACAAACAGGGTCGCGGGATTTTATTTGATAACATTTTAAAGTTCAAAATTTTTGATTAATGCTCTAATATATGGTTAAATGAAATTGCAATTATTGTAATGTTTTGCAAAGGGTTCTCATTTCAAATAAACATATCCAAGTTTGAGGCTCGAAGTCTTAAAGTTATCTTAATCCCCAAAACATTCTGCCGCAATCCAAAAACATACATAACTTTTTCAAACAAAAGCAACCTATCATTAAACAGTTCTGACATTAGATACTAAGATCATAAACTAGTACTGTATGCAACTAGCCCCGGTCTAGGCGTAAGTTGCCTGCAGGGGCTAATAAAAACTAAATTGGAGCCAAAATAATATTATAATTATAATATCGTGATAAGTATACACAGCTTTCTAGTTAAAGATATTATTACACACCACGTGATAAGTAAACACAGCTCAGCCATCTAGCTTAAGATGTTATTATCATAATATTATTTAAGCTAACTATAATACAACGACAAGTCTGTATCTATTCGATAGCTACATAGCTTTGTAGGTATCTGTATGATTTTTTAGATAAAACTGAAAATAATAATGATAAAAAGATATGACAATAAGCAAAAACTGAAAAAAGTTTTAGTGATATAAATAGTAGTTTATATAATAATAAGCATTGTGTCAATTTGGTTAACAAAGCCATTTGCAACTATAGTTAGTAAATATGATAATACCCTATATTAGATAATAGTTAAACGATTTCATGACATTGAATTAAATATATTTTTTGTAAAATCATTTTTCAAAGACCTCTGCAGTGTGACAACCAACACCGACCACGGGGCTTGTTGTCACAGAGTGTGAGTTGATTGTCACAACTTTTGGCATGTTTAGATTACAACCAGTTAATGCAAGTTCGAGTACAATTTAATTTTGTTAATATAATTTGACCTCAACAATTTTTTTTAACTTCCATTTACATCTAATTTAGGATTTTTAGTCTTACTAGTTTGCTTGTTTTTATCATTACCCATTACTTTATTACCATCGCCATTACAGCTAGCACACTTACGTTACCATTACGTTATTACCATTACCATTACAGTTAGCACACTTACGTTGGGCCAACGTATGTAAAAACATTGTAAACGTCGGCTGTTTTCTCCGATGCAAATACAACGTTGATCCAGTGTTAGTTTTTTAATACTTATATTAATGAAAACCCAAATAACGTAAATTAGTAACTAAAACTAGTTAAGAAAATTACATTGGTACAAAATGTAAAACCATCGCAAAAGTCGATTTTTTTCCCGATCAAAACCCAACGTTGATCCAATGTATATGGATCAACGTTGATCAAATGCGCATAACACCACATTGATCCAATGTATATGAATTAACATTGATCCATGTTTTTAACCCAACGTTAATCAAATGTGTATGGATTAACGATGGATTATATACATTGGATTAACGTTTGCGCACAGTTAAGGTAAACGTGACAGCTGTTCGCATTTACTTTGTGACTAGTAACCCCTACTATGTTAGTAGAAAGACACATGTAAATTTACCTAAAAGCGTCTGAGTTTCATGAAAATATTTTGTTGGTTATGTTTCTCAAATGAATAATAAACTTTATTAATGTACAATTAAATAACTTCTGTTTAGAAAAAGAAAAACTCTAAGTATGTAAAAATTAACCTTTACATGTCAAAAACATATATAAAGAAATAACTAATTTTCCACGCGCTGAAAAAAGATGGCAATAATTGTGAAAATATATATTTTTAAAAAGGTTTCTGTTGCACGATTTAAAAATTCTAAATCATATCTGGATTTTTTGTAATAAACTTTATGACAACCAACCCACGTGACAACTAACCTCGCCCTCTCCTATAAGTAAATGGTATAAATATGAATTTTTAATATAACAAATAATAATTAAATGCGAGTTTTTACTAGCTTTACTAGCTAGATATTGTCGTAGCCATATCGCTGTCTTTATCATTACGAGTTGTTGCTAGCTAGATGCTAGCTTATTTATCTAGCGATCCTCGTCGCCAAATTGCTATGTTTATCGTCAAAAGTTATGATAGCTAGCCAATTTCCCGCCGGTTTAATAATGTAATTATTCCTAACGAAGAATATCTTAAAAATATACTAAGCTTTGATATATTTCTCAGCATAAGAGACAAACTTCTTGCGCTAATTGAAAAAAATTTGTTTGAGAACATTATTCAAGAATTTCAGATAGTAAAAAGTTGTCTAAAACTAACTTTATAAAAGTACCGTAAAAAGGTAAGAGATTACAAGATTACTCACACAGATTACTAGGAAATGCATCCAACTTGTTTCTAATAAAACCTGTTTGCTTTAAAGTTTATCTGTATTTGCACAATATTATTTGGGTAAGAATATAGCTTAGAAAGACTTAAGCAGTGTTGTTCATGGATGACTTTGGAAAACTATTAAAGTCAAAGATATTTTAAGGTTTTCACAAAGTTTCAATGATCAAACATTACTTTTTTAAGTATACAGTGGAGCATGTAGAAGAGTTTATTTAATGACACCGGAAAGTTTGGTAAGTGTATAGTTAGAAAAATTACTGTTAGCTTTTTAACTGAACTTGTATTACTTCTATTGCCTGTACTTTGGATTGAGAAATCATCTGAATTTCATTTGAAGTTCATCATGACTTAAAGTTTTGGGGAAATATAAAAGGTCAGACAACACAGACTATGGTAATTTAATCTTGACGGGATTAACGCGTAATAGATATTTAAAAGATGGTAGTGGAATTAAGAAGCAACAAAGTATTTTTGTAGTTGGTATCGTAAATTATCAAATAACAGGCGCATAGTCACCGTTAAGTTCTTGCAGTAGTTTTTTTTAACATTTACGAAGTTAAATTGACTGTAAGAGAAAGCGCAAATCTCATCATTCTAGGGTCTATTATATTTTAGGAAAATGGTATATTGACTTCCTGTAATTTAATTTTTGGTATAAACTGAAGTTTTTATTAATTTGATCATTCATTTCTGATGAGTCTTTATTGATGAAACGCAGTGTTAAATGAGAAAAATTTTTGTTAAGTGATTTTCTACTAATTTATATATATTTTTATTTATATATATACTTAATGTAAACTGCACCAAACGTAAAAATATCCAGTCCACACGATACTTGGTTTTAATAGTCGCGCAAACAATTTGCGTTGGAAGATTTTTAGCCAAAAATTAACGCCGTGAATATATAGTTTAATCAGTTCCCAATAATTGTCATGTATAACTTTTTTGAAGTTCTTGATTATAAAACCTTAACAATTCCTTGTTTTTGTAATACAAAAATATTTATAAGCTATAATATTTATTGTTGTGTGAAGATATCTGTAGCGAACACACATTTTAAAACAAAATTGTAAACGTGACGACGACAAGCAAAGAGTAGTAATTTTCTGTCTAGCTTTTGTTCCAAAAGTACAAAAGCTGCTTTTAATTGCCCTGTATTGGATGTGGTTGTGTCACAGCACGTTGTTTACGTTTTGTCATTGAGATTCTACTCACAAAGCGCGTTATCGCAACTTTAGCTTGATCCTGGTTAGAAGAGCTCTTCAGTTTGGATACAGTAAGAAGTTGTTCCTTTTCTCCAAATAAAATTACAATAGGCAGGCATTCTTCTCTAGACTTGATCACTATTTCAGACTTATTATTCGGAAAATCTTATTTTACAGATTTTGATTTATCTTTTTTTATTCTGTGTATGAATGCTTTGAATAGACAACATGTTAATTGGGAAATCATTACAGAAGATCTAACGCTTCTACTACAGCTTGAAGTATATAAAGAATCCATTATACTTATTTGACCACTATCTAAAACTGCAACTAAGTTATGGATGATAAAGTTTTTCCTCCTTCTTTTTGAACTTGTTCCAGTACTTACCGTTTATAATTGTTCCAGTACTTACCTTTATGAGCAAAAGAATCACGATAGGCGACGGACTCTCGATTGGAAAGGGGGTATAACTGTTAATAAAGAAACAGCAGCGTGTGTAGTCATAGGAATTTGATCCTGTCCTGTGTGTTTCATGAATCCCCCATATAGCAAAAATGTTTCCACTAACATAGGAAAAGTGTTTTTAAAATTGGTCCATAAGCATTTCCCGCCCTCTAAAAAATTGGATAAAATTTTTAATCGAAATACAATTAAAGTAAGCTACAGTTGCACAAAAAATATGGAAAGAATTATAAAAGGTCACAATAATGCTTTGTTAAACAAAAAAGAAATCCTAAATGAAAAAGCTACAGAAAAGTGTAATTGTAAACAAAAAAACAATTGCTCAATGAGTGGAAGTTGTTTATCAAAAAATGTGGTGTATAATTGTGTTGTTACCTCTAAGAAGTACCTGATAAACAATATATCAGCATAACAGGGGGTGAATGAAAAAAACGTTTTGCTAATCATAAGCAATATTTAAAAATAAAAAGTATTCAAAAGACACCATGCTGTTAAAATATAAATGAGAATTAAAAGGTGAAAACATTGATGATTTTAAATTGGTCCATCCTTCAAACTGCGCCTGCATATAACAATATTTCCGAAAAATGCTTACTATGTCTACAAAAAAAATTTGAAATAGTTACTCACAGTGGCGGATCTAGCTTTTTGGGGGCTCAGGGTTTAAAAATAGCAAGGGGCTCTAGCCCTACACGAATAAAGATTTTTAATTGATTATGCGATTAATTGATTTTCGGTTCATTATTTAAATAAAATGAAAGACAATATTAAAGATTAATTGTTTTTATTATTATTATTCCTATTCACTAACAATCACAAATATCGTAAATATTTAAGCATAATAAATTCATAACAAAAACAAGTTATTTAATTTTAAGATTTTTAATGACGCAGTTTTCGAACCTTTAGATACCGTATAACACCGTATTTTTTCTTGTAAAAACTGTCATTTTTGATTTTCAAAAAGTCTTTAAACCTAAAATAATGAACTATCTTTAAAATCTCTAACTAAATATGGACCTAACATACTATGGACCATTTCTGTAATTTTTATACAAATGAAATAAAAGATAAATATGTGTTTATCTCTGACGTTTCTTTGCGACTCAAATGTGACTTTATGACTAATTTACAGAGAATTGGCAGCCAATTAAAAAAAAATCATATTTTAATATTTGATTTAAAAAAAAAACTATTTTTTAAATCATATAAGTCCATTTTTGCTGTTCTGAGAAAAAGGCAGTGATGAATTTAAGTTTTTAATTCATCACTGCGTTGGATCTTCTTAATTAAACCAAATTGTTTTTAAAATACTTATAGAATATGTTATTATTTTTCATAATATATCAGAAATTTACACATCACAAATACATTTAACAATAATTGCTGAAAATTTGAAAAAATTCCAATGAGCGGTTATAAAGTTATCTTTGTTAAAAAATTAAAAGATGCCCAAAAAGTTATTCGCTAGAAAAACGAAATTTAAAAAAATACTAAAAGGACATGAAGTTTTTTACACAATAAAAACCACCACTGTTGTATGCAATGCCTTCTGCTTCATAATGTTGGTCAATAAAACCTTCCTTAGGAACAATTTAGTCATAAGCACACAAAAAAACTATACAAATTAGACTTGTATTTTTCAAGGTATTACAAGAAATATCTATGGGCTGTTGCTAAGGCGCTTTATTTTCCAGTACCAAATCTATTAAGGATAATTTAGGCCTTTCAATTTTTTTTTTATTATTATAAGAGTAGACAATAAATTAAAGTTGTTAAAATTGAAATTTTGAAAAAAAAATTTTAAGCCTGTTTTTTGTAGTACTACCATCATAAGTATTTTATACCAAAAAAGTTTTTTTTTTGTTAAAAAATGGACTTAGGGTAGTTTTGTTTTGCAGCAACAATATTTGTCTCTGTAAATATCTTATGTCTCAAAAAAATTTTTTTTTTTTTGAGACATAAGATATTTGAACTTTACTCATAGTTGCAAGAGTTGAACCAATTTTGGTTCCATACTTTGTGAGGTGACTTTTGTGCACCTAAGGAATATTTTAAACCAAAAAAGTCAATTTTGCCAAAATGGATTTAAGATAGTTTCGCTTTGCAGCGACGATCTTTTATGTAAAAATTTATTTATTTGTTACTTGATATTTAAAATTTTTTTTTAAAGATTTTATCGTTGATAAAATATATCTTATAAAAATATTTATTGGTAGGTATAAATAATATATGTATAAATTATTATGAAAAAATGTTTAAAATATCTTAACTTGCAACGTGTAACTGCAATCTGATCATTCTATAAATTAAGTTTATGTTTATTCGATTACAACAGTTTTATTATTAAAAGACCTCTAGGAATGTAAAGACTGGGCTTACTGAATAAAAAGTATAAACAGCTACACAAAAGTATTTCAGAAATTATAGTATATTTAAACAAGCTGTTTAGATATACTGGTACATTATGTTAGTAATGAACTTAAGTGTTAACAGAATTTTCTATTTTTACATCTTAAAAACTGTGTTTCTCTCATTTATATTCATTAATATCCATTTATATGTTGCATGTTCAAAAACAAAGGCATTTTGTTGTTTGTTTTTCAAATTTCATAAATATCTGATACTGGTATCGGATATAACTTGTATCCGGTTAAATAATCTGATACTAGGTAGCCGATTATTATAAACTTAGTTGTTTCGGTTAAGATTATCTAAGTAAAGCCATGATATATAAAATAATAATAATAAAAAAAAAACACACAGTTGTTATGGCTTTTAAAATTGGTACTGCAAGTGTTGTAGCTTGCAAAGCTGCTTAGTTGTATGGCTTTTTATTAAAAAATTTGTGCTGGCAAATATCAAAAAGAATGTGTAAGCATTTATTTTAAAGTAATGATGATGATAGTTTCATTTCTGAAAATCTTTTTGCATTTTGATTATATCTCGGTTTCAGAAATTATTTTTATTTATAATAGTTAAAATGAAAATCTTTTTGCATTTTGATTATATCTCGGTTTCAGAAATTATTTTTATTTATAATAGTTAAATTTTGACTTTTGTTTATAGAATTTCAAGATATTTTCATATAACCTTCATGAAAAATATAGCATATTCAAAATATAAAAATAATGTATTTTTATTAGTTTTGATAAATATTACCTGTTATAAAAACATCAATTAGATGAAACCTTCCCTAATGTTATGCTCTTCATTTATTTTGAATAAATTAAGGTGTAGATGTAAATTTTAATTTTTAAGGTAAAGTTAACATATTCAAGATCAAGTTACTCTATTGGTTTAAGATAAATTAAGCAAAAGGTTAGCTATTTAATCCACAACATATCTAAAGTTAGGCTGTTCAACAAGCTATGCATATTAAAGTGTGTGTAGATTTATAAATTAGATTTTACGAATGAAAATAGAACAATGTTCTATTTTCAGTCTTCTCTGTTCAGTCAGCGCTTTCGTGCTCAAGCATGGCCTACTTAAAGTTATACGGCCTAATATTCCGCATTTTTGCCAAAAAAATAGAAGGCCATTAAAAAAATAAAAACGCTACAAAATCAAAACAAACAAACCTTTAAGAAACATTTTTATTCTTGCAACTACTTTTTGTTCAGCAAGAAATAAATTATTTTCTATCAGAAATTACTTTTTTTTTGAATAGAAACAAATTTTTATTTAATTAAAGTTGACTTTGCCCAAAGAATGTATTATTGTTTATATATTTTGTTATTCCACATTAATCAAAACATCTTAGGTTAACTTTATGTTTATACTAACTCTAAAAAAAAAACACACTATAAACTAACTATAATATCCACACAATTTTTATAAGTAATTACTTTTTTTAATAATAAAAAATATATTAGTTATATATAAAAATTTTTTTTTAAAAATTTATATTTTTTAGAGCTATTTTTATCTTCTGATAGCAATATATTAAATTACTTGCATGATTATTGCACACTAAGCTTGCACACCAAAAGCACTGTTAAAAAAATAGTCAAAGTTTCAATGGCTGCATTTCTCAATCAATTACTACAAATTTTTATAACTGAGGCATTTTTTATTATGTACAGAATGTTCTTAAAAATTTTCTATTGTATACCATTTTTGAAAAGTTCAGACCTGTTTCACCAGAATATTGTGTATATTTCTGTATATACATTTCTTCCAATATTAAGCAGATATTTCTTGCAACATTTAAGCCACTTTTGAGTAATAATTTTGCATATTGTATCGTGCCAATATTGCCAAAATAAATTTTTAATAAAGAAAGCAATGGAAAATCTTTCAAATAAATTTTTGATGGTGATATAATGTATGTTTTATTTCTTTATTTTTTTTAAGTTCTTCAAAAACCAAAACAAACTTTAAAAAAAAGAAAAGATTCTGCATGACTTTGTGGGTAAGTAGTAAATTGTTTAAGCATACAAATGCAGGGCATTTTTATGACGATAAAAAAACATAGTGTTAAGATAACAGACAACTCTTGTAAAATTATTTCATATAAGCTCTCAGCAACTTGTATAATAATTTCAATAACTTATGGTATGTAAGCATTAACTTGTGGTATTAAGTAACGGGTGATGCGGAAGTTATCGGACAAATCCTAATTTCATTATTTGAGCATAATAATTAGTTTTTGTGGTTTTATACGTAGGCATAAACGTTCTATAAAATATAAACTTTATTATTTGAAACACAATTATTTAAAATGAGGTTAAATGCAGCTGAACTAGAATCTTTTGGAAAGCGACTAAAAATGTTTTTATAAATAAACCTAATATATAAAAAAAAAATCGTAAATCATTTTGAACAGGAAGGATTTGCTCGAAGTACAATATATGATAACCTAAAAAGACTTGAAACTGTTCAATCGTTTTCTGATAGAAAGCACCCTGGTCGTCCGACATCCTGGACTAGAGAAAAGAAAGCCGAATTAACGAGGCTTGTCAACAATCGAAAAAGGGTCAGTCAGAGAAAAATAGGTATTAAATTCGATGTAAATCAATCGACAATTGGTCGTCAGTTAAAAAAAATGAATATTAAATATAGAAAACGTGAAAAGACTCCAAAATACACTATAGAACAACAAATAAAGGCAAAGAAAAGAAGCAGGAAACTAGTTAACCAACTCTATAACACAAAATCGCTTCTAGTCATCGATGACGAAAAATACTTTTGTTTTGCAGGGGACAACATGCCTGGAAATTCTGGATACTACACAAACAACAAAAAGACATGCCCAGAAAGTGTTCGTTTTATAGGAAAAGAGAAATTTCCAAAAAAATTATTAATGTGGATATCTGACCGTGGTATGTCCGAGCCATTGTTTCGCACTTCCAAGGCTGTAGCGATCAATTCATCAATCTATATTAATGAATGTTTAGAAAAACGACTTCTTCCATTTATTCACAAGTATCATGGAGACTTTGACAATTTATTTTGGCCAGATTTAGCAAGTTCTCATTATTCTAAAGATTCTCTAAATTGGATGGACCAATATGTCTATTATGTTGATAATTGAAAATTTTTGGGGACATTTGGCACAGAAGGTTTACGAGGGAGATTGGCAAGCTTCAACAGAGCAAGTTTTGATTGATCGCATTAAACTAAAACTACAAGAAATTGATTTAAACTTTTTACAGTCGCATATGAAAGGCGTTAGAGCAAAATTGAGATCAGTTGCAGATGGTGGTGTCTTTTCATATAAAAAATAATATATTTTTATTGAAAGATAAATGCTTTATTTAAAAAAAATATAATAGTAGTTTGTTTTTTTATTTATAAATAAGTTATTAACGTTTTTATTTTGTCGGATAACTTCCGCATCACCTGTTAACTCAATATGTAGTTTTGAAAATCTCAATTCTTCTGGTATTAAGCAATAACTTGTAAAATACAACATTACAATTAATTTTTATTATTTGATAGCTTCATACCATACCAGCAATGTATTTAGAATGTATTTGTGTGCTCAATATTTTTTTAATATTAACAATTTTAACCATTCTGGACCAGATGACCAGATGACTAATTACAGGAATCTCATTAATACATAATTATTTGCAATAGTTATTTGTCCATGACACTTGTATGGAGAGTGGGTGTTTTTTATAATTTTTTGTTAAACAGGATCTTTTAGCATGCTATCATCGTTTTATTTGGCAGGATCTTTCAGCCAGTTTTCATCGTTTTATTAGGCAGGATCTTTCAGCCAGTTCTCATTGTTTTATTTGGCAGGATCTTTCAGCCAGTTCTCATCGTTTTATTTGGCAGGATCTTTCAGCCAGTTCTCATTGTTTTATTTGGCAGGATCTTTCAGCCAGTTCTCATTGTTTTATTTGGCAGGATCTTTCAGCCAGTTCTCATTGTTTTATTTGGCAGGATCTTTCAGCCAGTTCTCATTGTTTTATTTGGCAGGATCTTTCAGCCAGTTCTCATTGTTTTATTTGGCAGGATCTTTCAGCCAGTTCTCATTGTTTTATTTGGCATGATCTTTCAGCCAGTTCTCATTGTTTTATTTGGCAGGATCTTTCAGCCAGTTCTCATTGTTTTATTTGGCAGGATCTTTCAGCCAGTTCTCATTGTTTTATTTGGCAGGATCTTTCAGCCAGTTCTCATTGTTTTATTTGGCATGATCTTTCAGCCAGTTCTCATTGTTTTATTTGGCAGGATCTTTCAGCCAGTTCTCATTGTTTTATTTGGCATGATCTTTCAGCCAGTTCTCATTGTTTTATTTGGCAGGATCTTTCAGCCAGTTCTCATTGTTTTATTTGGCAGGATCTTTCAGCTCATTGTTTTATTTAAGACCTTTTAGGCTCCTCTCTTTTAAATTATTTTTTGCTTGAAAATGTTTTGCAGATATAACAGATGAGTTAGTTGGCATACAGTTTAGCCTATTTACAAATAACTTTATTATTTAATTTTTTTGTGGTTCGTAAATATTCATTGATACAACACTTTTTGTAACTCTTTATCGTTTGTAATTCTTAATTGACATTAGGTGAAAATACTGTCACTACATCTTCCTTTAAATCGTTTAATAAATAGCCAGTAAGGCAACTTTCAATATTCTTTGTTCTAACGGAACAAAAAAACTTTTTTCTACTAACAGAACTTTTAGTTTAGGTCCTATCCACTTTCATTCAAAACCGCAAAAAAACTGGCCTTTTATTTTTTCGGCAAAAATGCAGAATATTAAGACGTATACTTAAAGTAGGCCATGGCTCGAGTCCTTCCGCGCTTGCCCACACGCTCGCGAAAACTTTGACAAGCGCATAAAAAAGTGCTTGCCAAAAATCTAAAAGCATTTTATTTTCAATTGCAACAAAACTTTTTTGTTCAATTGTGCAACTTTTACGAAAACTAGATTTTTTACTAGTTTTTTTTTGAATTATTTTAAAATAATAAAATTAGTATTTATTCAAAGCTTTCTTTTCGCTATTTCAATTTTATTTTAAACAACAGAAAAAAATAAGTTTTTTGAATCGTGCAGGCTAACTTAAAAATAACCATACTGACAGTACTTTTTTGTACGCTGGCATTAAATTTTAAACAAGAAGGCTGGAATATGTATGATAAATTGATATAATTTTGTTTTTGTTTTTAAGGCGTTTGCAGGCTGTACTTGCAGGCTGTACAAATTACCTTCTTGCAACGAGGTTAAAAGAACCTCCAGCTACAAGCCAATTAAAAATATTTTTCATACCAGCATGTTCTAAGAAGAATTTTCCTTTTATTTTATTTACTAATTAGATTACTTATATTTCATAATTTCTTTAAACTCTTTTTGGACATTTAATGTTGGTGTTTTACCAAATTTCAAGTTTAAAAAATTATTTTACATACAATTATTTTTCAATTTTTAATAGTTTTTATTCAGGAGTATAATTATAATTGGAGAGTCCATTTTTTGTAATAATTTTCTACAAATATCAGTTTGATATTATGTTATCAATGAGAGAGTTTAATCTCAAGATTTAATTTAAAAATGGTAAGATGAAGTATAAACACCTTGACTCTGTACCGAAAATATCTGTACCGAAACCATTTGCAGAAAACTTTCGATATTTATTGGTCAATTAAAATTATATATATATATATAATTTAAATAAATTATAAATTATATATATATATATATATATATATATATATATATATATATATATATATATATATATATATATATATATATATATTAACATAGTTTTCACCTACTTTGACTGAGAGTTTAAAAACACACGCAAACTGGCAATTGAAAGATTTTCGGATAAAAATCAACGCTGTGTATTATTTTCTTTGGAGATAACGAAGGAAAAATTATAATCAGACTTCCTGGAATAATGTATCATGCAAGGTGGATGGCTGAGCTTTTTAATTCTTTAAAATTATATTTGTTGCATTCCCAGTTCAAAATTAGCGCCCAAGATGAGCGTGCAATTCAAGATGTTTATTTATTTATAGGGTTTGTATATATGAAACCATGGCTTGGATGCAATCTGGCATTGAAAGTACCAAATCAACATTTGTGCTTTTTAAAAAGGCTGAAGAAATATGAAACTTTTGATAAATTGGTCTCCAAAGCAGTCCTGAGCTTGTTTTTTCAACATCTTTGGTACATGTCAGAAAAAAATACCTTTTAATCTTTTTTTTTGATGACAAAGTTAATAAGCAAATCAAGGAAAACATTGTTTAAAACTTGTAAAAAGAGAATCTGTAAGAATCTGGGAAATGATAAATTCCACCTAAAAAAGATGTCTAATTATTTAAAACTGATAATAATACTACCTTGTTTTTTGTTGCAGGAAACACATTTATTTTCACGGCTTAAATAGAGGCAAAGAAGAAGTTCTTTTTTTAAGGCCATTTAATGATACAGATTTTGCGTCAACTTACCCTAACCAAGCGTATGTTGGCACATACGTAAAAAATAGTTAATTATGTATTATTAGGTGCAAAATTTCTAGAAATGTTTTTACGATATTTCTTTGAAAAAAATTAAAGCCAAAAATTTAATATTACTTTAAGCTAATAGCAAAGAATAGTTTGTATTATAAAACAAAACAGTAGATCACTTTTCATTAAGTTAAAAAAATTTGTAAAGTCTTTTTTTGCAAATTTTAAATTTTTTCAAGATTTATGTCAATTTAAATAATAAAAAAATATCTACAAATTTTTTTTTTAATAGTAAATATTAACCCCGTGAAAGCTTTACCCATAAATCTTTTTTTTAAATAATCAGTTTATAGATCCTGAAAAACGGCAACTAATAAAAATATACAGACTGGAGGTAGCAAATAAATTGTCACTGGAATATTTACAAAATTTTTTTTTTCATACGACTAACAATTTTTTTGTAAAGAAACAACAGCGATTAAAAAGTTACGTTTTTGTCCAAAAATTACATATCTATAGTCGACTTTGAGATATTAGAAAGGTTGCGCATGCACAAATCTTTACAATTCTACAGCGAAAGATAAATTGGTCAAATAAGAAGGTTTTATATAATTTTTGGCATTTACCCCTGCTGCAAAATGTACTGCTTATAAGTGTCCCCTAAGTAACGATTCGGTATCACATAGGGACAAAGAGTGTTGAAAACCGGCCGTTTTCAAGTTAGACTTGAAAAGTCAACTTGAAAAAGCAAAAATCTTTTCCGAATGCAAGAAGCGAACTCGAAATTTTAAGTTATACTTCAAATCTGAAGTCTGACTAAAGTGTTTTGCAAGAAACAAACTTGAAATGAATTCGTTTTTGAAAAATCTGATTTTAAGTAGCTTTTTTAAGTTTGGCACACACCAGTCTCGAAAGCAAACTTGAAATAAAAAAACAAGTCCCATTATCACTTTGTAAAATATGCGGTAAAAAGTTACATAGAATTTTTGTCAATTTAATCAATTCATGAGTGAATTAATAATGAATCATTATTTTACACTATATAAATACATTTCATCAGTACAACAACTGTCAATTGTATGTCGATTTTATGCTACTGGTTTATTACAGGTGAGAAAGTATTTGTGTTATCACAATAATTATATTATAATTACTAATATATATATATATATATATATATATACAAATATATTTATATATATATATTAGGATATATCAATTTACGGAACCAAATTTTGTGACTCATTTTTTTGACGTTTTATTTAGGTAGTCTAAGGCAAATTTATTTTTGAGGAGTTTCTTTTTAGAAACATATACACATAGCATATTTTTGGAAAGAAGAAGTGTTAAGCTTGTTTTTTGTGTTATTTTTACGTACGGTTGTCATAACATTTTTTTGAGCATTTGGCTTATGAAAAATAGGTCGGTGTTTACTTGTCAAATTCTTGTCTAAGGACTCTTTAATTCCTCTTTATTGACTTTTTTAAATAAGTTTTTACATGCATCTTCTTTGCATCTGCCAAATTTCATGAAAAAAATATTATGTAGCAGATAGTTAAATCAGCTTAACACTTTTGGTTCCTATTTGTCGCGTCTTGTTTCAATTAGATTGTTAAGAATTAAAAAATCGAACAATATTAATGACCTGGCTAATCTAACAGATAATAAGTTCTTATGTTTTTTCATAATAATTTTATTGTTTATTACTTTTACAAGTGTATTTTTTTGGTAAACTTTTAAAAACCATTGACTAGATTAAACCTATTCAAGACTTTTTTTCAAAATAACACTTAATTTTTGGTATTTATTATATTTTATTTGTTATTTACACCGTTAGATTTCTTTTTTCATTAAAAAAATTTTTATTGGATTTGTTTTGTTGGATTTGTTGCCAAAAATAATTTTTTTTAAATTACACCTTTTTTAACTTTAGCTTCATCGTCATCTGATGCAGTTGTTAAGTTGATGTTTCTACTCTTATTCTTTAAAGCTATACTATAAGTTTAATCCCTTTTTTAATGTTATTTCATGACACCTTTTCTTTTCTTTTAGTTTCATCAACATCTACCACAGTTGTTAAGTTTAAAATTTTCTTTGTTCGCTGTTTAGATCTAATGCCAATTTCTAATATTTTTGTTTGTTGGTTACACCTTTTGTTAACTTTAGTTTCATCTACATCTGTCACAGTTGGTAAGTTTAAAAGCTATTAATTTTTAATCTCTGTGTTAATTTAATGCCTAAATAAAATATTTTTTTTGTTGATTGACATCCTTGTTTACTTTTAGTTACATTTACATCTGTCACAAGTGTTAAGTTTAAAAACTAATTATTTTTCACCAGTGTTTTGATCTGCTATGGTTGGGTAGTTAAAAAACTATATCTTTATTAGCAGTACGTAATCTATCTTATTAAAATTATACTATAGATTTAATCCCAATTTCATTTTATTTTTTTTGTTTATATCATTTTTTAATCTTTAGTTCCTGCAGCACAATCTTCCCCGGGTAAATGTAAAAATTGAAATAATTCTTTATGATTGTTCTTTGTTTTTGATAAACTCTAATGCTTATTTATATTTTATTAAAATATTCTATTTCAAATAAACAAATTCTTAATAGAAGTTTTTAATTTTTTTTTATGTAAGGATTTATATAAAATGTTTCATAACGCTTTCAAATCTTAACTAATACAAATGTTTATGATTTCTTTGCATTTAGAGTTAACATATTAGGTCCTACAGCAAGTTTTGTGGCTTTTTTCAATAGACGGCTCTGGCTTACCTTCACGTGGTGTCTATCGTTAAAAATGATTTATTTTAATTCATAAATGGAATTCAAAGCATAAATCATTTACTAAAAGCCAAGACTATAGCTAATTACTTTTTTTATTTCAAAAGACTTGGCTGTTTTTGTTTGTTTATTTTTTGGTTGGAGTGGCTAGCCTTCCCTTTACATGACGAAATGGATACTCTGATACATCTTCTAATGTGGTAAAATAGTTTTTTATACTATTTTATCTGTGTTAAAAAAAAGCATTTTTAAACACTTTTTGTTAATTACTCATTAAATTTTATTTTTAGGTATGGGGCGGCTTATGCCCCCTTACATGAAAAGAATTTATACACCACTAGTTACTATTTTTCTGAGTATCAAAATATATTTTTTACTTTAAAAAAAAATGTGTATTTTTGTGAGGTGTAGGTGGTGGATTAGCTCTTTACTTAGAAATTAGTTTGAAATTATAACCCTTTTTTACATCTATCTTTTGATACCAAGTTATAGATATTTGAATATAAATTAGAAAAGTTATAACAATTTATGTAAAAAAATTTTTTTTTTGACCACAGTTTTATTAATAAATCCGTATGTAGAAAATTTGCTACTAAAAACGTCATAACTTTTTAACGAATTGTCCGATTTCATATTTTTTTCACCTTTAAAATACTGTATTTGAGCTTTCTAATGATATATAACATTCTAGTATTTGATCAATTTGAAAAAATCAGTCAACGTACCTATATATATATATATATATATATATATATATATATATATATATATATATATATATATATATATATATATATATATATATATATATATATATATATAAAGATATATGTATATATAAATTAGTAGAAACACTTATCTAATATTTTCTTCGACAGGCTGTTTCTCCTTCTATAAGATGATGATGATGATTTTATATATATATTTGAAGTAAGGTCTTCTGATATTATCAGAAAACTTGAGGTGAGGTATATTCTATAAGATGATGATTCTATATACATAAACCAACAGATGAAGAAGCAGCCAGTCAAAGATAATATTAGATAAATGTTTTTACTAATTTATTATTGCTCTGTTCTTTTAAAACATTAAGAACTCTTTTTGTAGGTTGACAATATGTATATATTTATATATATTTATATATATATATATATATATATATATATATATATATATATATATATATATATATATATATATATATAATATATATATATACATATATGTATATATATATATATATATATATATATATATATATATATATATATATATATATATATATATATATACATATATATATACATATATATATATATATATATATATATATATATATATATATATATATATATATATATATATATATATATATATATATATATATATATATATACATACATATATCTTATATTGCTGATTTAGGTGAGCAGTGTGAATTTATACTGAAATAGCCTGCTGCCGGGGGCTTCAGTACATACATTAATTGACAAATAGCCTGACTCGCAGTGGAGTGCTGCTACATTGACTGAGGGTTTGGCATGGGGCAGCAATTTTTTTATTTATTATTCTTCATTTCCTGTTTTTTTCTAAGAAAGCTGTATCGATTTAGATAAGCAAAAAAAATGAGCAAGTGCTCACATAAATATGTTATAGTATATATATATATTCACATATTAGTTTTTTGGTTTTTTCGGCTTTTTTTTTAAACTACTCTTTTTCTTATTTTAAACACTGAAATAATTTTAAAAAGTAAAAAGTAGCAGATCCCCACCCATTTTTTTTTTGTATTTTTTTAACTAATTCCTTTAACACCTTGAACTTAAACATTTAAATAAATATCACCTCAACAGTGTGTTTTTAGGAGATATTTATTGAAAGACTTTGTCATTCTCCTATTTAACATACCATTTATCTGTCTTGTTTTACAAGTTTTTCAAATGTTCATCAAATAACTTTAATAATTATTCTTCAATGACTTACTTATATTAAGCTAAAATAAAATAAAAAAAATTATTTAAAGAAATATTTTTCCTATAAAATACATAGACATCATAAGTAAAGGGTCTTTTTTTGTTTTTTTTTTTATGTAGATATGTTTTTTTTAGTTTAAAACTATTTTTCCTTAACGTTAAAAACAAATTTTTCAACAGAATGAAAACTAATTATTGTAACTTGTAGAATGAATGAGAACTTTATAATTTAAATAAATGAAGTTTTTAATTTATAAATGAAATAACACTGCAATGCAAAATTTATATGTATTGTATAAGTTTTGCATAGTTTTAATTTTTTTTTTAATTTTGCTATTTTATGTTATGCTTTTTGTTTTTTAGTTTTATTTCTGCAATCGCAAATAAATTAAATTTGTCAACATTTAATTTCAGAAAGTGGAAATAGCATTTTCAATCATGTTATAAATAAAATTGCATAAGTGTGTTGTAGTATTTTTATTTTTTAATTTTATACCTTTATGTTAACTGATTTAAAACATAAGATTATTAATGATGATATATTATTGTTTTGAAAATCTTAATGTACCAGTTTATCATAATTTTTAGTAAAGTAAATTTTCAGTGATACAATTATTATTAGTAGTTTTTTTAATAATATTACTGAATTATGAAATTATTTTAGAATATAGCCATTATAAGGTATTGTAAGCATTAATTAAACAGTTTTCTAATCAAAATAGTCACATCATTTAGTTGTTTGATTAGAACATAGTAATGAGTAGTAATAATAGAGTAGTCTGTGGCCTCACTGGGGGTAGAAAGAAAACATCTGTGAGCATTTTATTTATGCCAGCAAGCCAGGTGAGCAAAGCGGAAAGAGTTCAATGTTCTTTTTGCAATGATGTTATGTTGAAAAGTGGAACTCGAATGGCCATGCATATTGAGAGATGTAGAAAATGCCAAGATGAAGTCAAACACAAATTTTTAAATGATGACACAGTCATGTCCCAATCTCATTTCTTCAGCTTTCTGCTACAAGTGCTTCTTGCGAAAGAAGTTTTAGCAGTTATGCTAATATTCACAGTGCCGAAAGAAACAGATTAACAAATGAAAGAGCAGCAAAATTAGTGTTTGTATCGCGAAATTTAAAACTTGAAGACTTGAAGCAATGGATATCTGTGCAACACAATAGCCAATTCTGCCTAAAGAACCAATAAATATTTCACATAAATCTCACGAATCAATAAATGTTTCGGATGAAGAGTCACCTGAACAAGGATTTGAGTCACTTGACCAAGAATCAGTTTTTTCTAGTCAGGATTCTTCTGTAGTTTTAGATAAAAAAAACTAAAAATGGAATTGTTTCTTATCAATTTTTGAATTTAAATTTTGAAAGTTTTACAAGTAAGTAAAAAAACAATAAAAGGATCTGTAAAAGCCAAAAAATCACGTGTTTTTGGGTGAAAAAGACACGATAGCAAAAAAACACGTTTTTTTCGCTTCTCTCTCTTTCTCTCTCTTATATATATATATATATTGTTTATATATATGATATTAAAATAAAAATTTTCAAAAAATATTGACAAGTTACATATTAATACACCAATTTTAATAAACACAATTATAAGGATTATTTTATTAGAGCATTTCTATGTTTTTGAATGTTATTCTTATTTCGAAGATAAAAGTTTTTTTTTTCAGATTGAGCTCTTCATTTACTTTATCAATAAAAAAGATTTTCTTAGTTAATAATTTTCGATTATTATTGTTTTTTTTTCTTTAATAACTTTTATTTTTTTTTTAGCCTAGAGAAACATGAAGTAATGTAGTTATTGTTAGTTAGGTTTGTAGCGAGCTTTGTAATTTTTTAATAAGAATTTATTTTTGTGGCGGCACTTTGATTTAATTTCGCACTTAGGAGCACTTAGGAACAGTCACAGTAAAAGGATGAAACTTAATTGAATGACAAGTAACATGAAAATGAATTTTAGTAGAAGGGAAAGCAGGAAACGCTAGCTCTTTAGAGAAGTACCCATTATAGTATTTATAGAAAAGAGATAGAGAAGCAACATTACAACAATATGATAATGGTTGGAGGTTGGCTGCAAGATCAGGTCCAACTATATGTACAATGCGTTTTCTACTTGATGCTACCACATTTGATTTTGATAATCCATTGTCTTCTTTCATCACATAATGCACTGCAGAACCTTTTGATCTAATAACTATAAGTCATATTTTAATTTTTCCTACAAAACCTCTAGTTGATGCTTTGGAACCTCGTTACAATTTTACATCTAATCATTTACCTAAAGATCATTTTGTTAAAAATGTTGTGAGTAAAGCAAGATACAATGTCTATAAAATTTTTTGGTTCTATTTGTTAAGTGATATTACAAACAAATTCCCAAACAACATTCCACTGTAACACCATGCTGATAATATGGGATGTTGTCCCCTATAACATGGACGTCCAGATGAGCTTTAAAACCTGTTTAATGGCTGAGTTGGTAAAATCTCGTAATACGTGAACACATCAAGTCAATTGAATGCAAGCAGATAGAATTTCTTTTGAAGGACCTTTAATTATTTGGCAGTTCAAAGAAAAATATCCTTTTCTGTTTTGATCTAACTCTGCATTTTCTCCCTCAGGACTTGTTATAGGGTATGCTTCATCTATTGTTCCAATATATCCTGGAAATCGTTAAAGTTCATAAAACCTAAAAAAATGTAAAAATACTGTTTATATATAAATAAAACTTTAAATTTATAAAAAGAAGCAATAGCTGATATATATCCTCTATAGTACTACACACACACACACACACACACACACACACACACACACACACACACACACACACACACACACACACACACACACACACACACACACACACACACACACACACACACACACACACACACATATAATATATATATATGTATATATATATATATATATATATATATATATTTATATATATACATAATTGTATATCTAATAATTTTATAAATATAACCTATACTATATATACTATATAGATGTATATACTATATACACTGTATATATGTATGTGTGTGTAAACACACACACATATATTGTCAGTATATACAATATATATATATATATATATATATATATATATATATATATATATATATATATATATATATATATATATATATATATATATATATATATATATATATATATATATATATATATATATATATATATATATATATACATATATAAACAATGTATATAATACTTTTGTTATCTTTTCGGCTTTTTTGGTATCTCAAGTTTTCTGATAATATCAGAAGAATTACTTCAAATATAAACTTCGTGTATTAATATATAATAATGGTGTATTATTATGTAATATTATTCTATTAATATGTAAATTGTCAATATTTTTTGAAAATTTTTATTTTAATGTCATAATACTTTTATTATCATTTTGGCTTTTCTGGTACCTCAAGTTTGTTTTGTGACAGTAGTTGTATCCCAAGTTTTTTGAAACTTTAATAATTTAAATTCCATAATTGCATTATCCCCATAAAATTTTAAAAGAGAATTAAATGATTTTGTGGCAATATATGCAAAACTTTACCTCTTGTTAGGATATTACAATTTATTCAGGCCAGTTTCACCAGTCTTCTTTCACTAAATTTCAAAAAATAAAATTTATTTTTTGAAGTTTATTTAGCCGAAAATAATTGTTTATATAATAAAATGAATAAATGCAAAAAACTTTTTCTCTAGTTCATATATTGACCTAATGGCCACACTCTTCTTGTTACTTTAATGGTAAAAGTCAGCTCAAACTGAGGGGCAATTTTTTTAAAGCATCCTTATTTGACATAGTGTAAACATATAATTGTTTGGACCTTGCTTCGTGTCCTGAGGTTAGCTATCTCAAAACCATAAAATGGTGGATCCGCCACTGATCTATATAGATTTTGACCCTATCGTTCCATTACTGACTTGTTAACCGTTGTAACAAAAGTAGGTTCTGTCAAACATTAGATGAAATCCAACTTGCATTAACCATTTTCTTCTACTGATTTTGTTTTCTATCTCTATAAGTATTATATTCGTCCTGGTATTGATAACTGTTGTCATATTTTCTTATTAATTTTTTGTTAACTCCAAACGTAATTAGTGTTTGCTTGCAGCCTTCGTAAGAGTTTAATTTTTTTTTTTAATAAAAATTTTAACAAGAAAGTTGAATAATAAAAACCTTGTGTTCGACATAAATGCTTTGCTGATAACTTTGATAAATTTGAGAAGCAGAATATGACATATTGATATTACTTTATTATAAAATTTTTTTAACACTAAATATCTTTCCTAGCCAAATTTTTTCACCAACTTAAATTCGAAATAATTATCTTCCTAAACGATTTTGTGATAATTTTCGGAACGAAACTGAGACTATTAACTCGTGTATTTGCTTTATTTAAAAGGCAATGGTATATTTATTATATAACTAGATGTCTAACTTCGATCCGAAAAGTGAAGCCGCATTTTGCCCTTCTTACAAATAGTGGATTAAATTTGTAAACAAATATTTTTAACTTTTCTTTTCTTAAATGAAGTAAATATATTTTAAATTTAAAGTATACTTATGTAAAAGTGTTAAGCGGAAATTAGAATACTTGTAAAATAATAATTTATGATTCCTTAATTTATTTTCCATCAAAAAGAGATTAAAGTTTTGAATAGAAAAGTAAAACGACAGTCGCTATTGAAGCATTTTTATGAATTAAAATACTTTTTAATAAACATACTTAAAAATACTTTTATAAGTATTTTATAATTATTAAAACTTGTTCTTGAATTATCTTAAGTTTATTAGGAACTTTTGACTTGCATTTTTAACTTTTATTCCACACATCGGCTTCAGCTCTTGCCCTTTTTACAAATGGCGGATTATTTTTATAATCAAAAAAAAGCGGCTTCATTTTCTGTCTAATGAAATCCCGCACGTTAGAAATCTAGTTTGTATAATATATCGTTGTTAAAAGGTTTTCCCTACTCAGATACTCTGCCGCTATTGGTTGCAAAGTTTTTTTTCCGATTGCGCCTTCAAATCAACGCCTTTAAAGTTTTTCAAGTTTGACTTTCTCAAGCGCGATCTTGAAATTTTCAAGTTTCGTTTACGCATTTACTCAAGTTTTTTTTGAAGTATAACTTGACAAAGTCAGACTTAAAAGTTAGAGGTGTGCGAAACTCGAAGTTTCGAGTTCGAATTCGAGTTTATTCAATAATCGAACTCGAATCGAATGTGTTTAGATTATTCTCCTGAGAAGTTATCATAAGAATAATTGCTGCAGTCTTCTAGGGGCCGTCCATAAAGACGTCACTATTTATTAGGTATTTTTTGACCCCTTGCCCTCCCCTATGTTACCGATTGTCCTTATTTCCTATACCCTCTCCCTTCTTAAAAAGAACGTCATAGAATTAAGCCCCCCCCATCTTCCTATAAATATTCAGAATCTGATAAGGTATTTCCACGTATGTTTTTGTACTTTTGCCTTTCTGAAAAAAAAAATTATTTAATAGTACTTTAATCTTATCCGACATAATAAATTTAATCAAAGTGTGTCATGGGAATTTGCCTCACTTATCGTCTATCCAAGGATTTTTTTAAGTGATTGTCAATTGATATGATTAGAATAAAGCAGTCCGGTTCATCTGAAATAGCTGAATCATTCGGAGTTTGAAGGCCCTATGTTTCGATTTTGTCGTCATCGAACCATTCAGCAAAGGTCGCGTTCTCTTATACTACAATTACGGCCATTAACTCTCTTTTGCGCTTGGCGGCAATGCGAACGAACCTGACTTACAAAAAAATAATAGCCATTCATCTATTCCAATCAGACTGCTGATTAGAATAGATAGACGCAGAAATCGACCAGGAATAACATAGAAGTAAAAGCTCCTTTTCAGAGCGCAACATCTGGGATCTTCACATATAACAATTTGCGTAAAATATTGACAAGTGCGCACACGAGAGGCAAACCAGTCCTAATCCTTTGATAAAAGATATTGATGACTTTAGCGTATCGTGGATTTTTATTTGGTCCGCCATTAACAGTGAAGACAACCACTGGCTTGACCAACTTGGTCAACGGATCTTTTGTGATAGAATTAAACTCTGGCAGAGCCAAAAGTTGTTCAAAGTCCAATCCGTGAGCATACGCTGTCGATGATGAATGCTTTCCAGATCGAATTGGAACATAAGTGGAATCGGAATAGAAAACTGCGTCAGATTTTCCAAGCTCATCTGGTTTGATTGCAATACCTGCGTAGACGGTGGGATAAGTTTGTGCTTTGCAGCGATAACCCAATCATGATCAGGAAGAGAAACTCGACATTCCATATTCATCAATATAAGATCTTGTATGTTGGCAGCGGTGATTCCAATCGGGATCCAAGCTTTATTGTCTTGCCTTATAAAGCACACATCCTTGAGAAAAAGAGCAAACTTCTTCCACATTCTTTATAGCTGCAGTACAAAATGAGCCATCCTCGTGACTTGAATGGAGGTCATTTTGAGCCCGCATCAACTTAACTGGAACCGTGTGGACGTATCTCTTTCCTTCAAGAGAATCGCTCCGTTTTGGCAGCAAACGAGTATATAAAACACTTCTGCTAAGATTTGATCTCTTTCGAGCTCGGCACCAAGCTCATCCAACAATTTGAGGCTCTTTAAAAGTATTTAAAAAATTATCATGAATAAGTTCAGAGGCTGAAAAGTTATATTGAGACCTAATATAGTTCATTAGAATTTTTTATTATCTAAAGTTGTACTCTCACTCTATACACTTCAGATTGTCTTTTCTCGTGGGCAGCAGATCCATATTCAGCAAGTTGAATAATGACACGAATATCTCAGATTGTTCTACCTCATTAGTAGGGCGACCAATTCCGTCACGTACTTTAAGAGCTTTTTTCACTTCCGGGTGGTCAGCAAACACCTACAATACCGAAAGTACTATACAAATTAGTTAATGTTTATTTTCTACAATATTATTATTGTAACTTATTATATGATGCGATAAATATTACCTGATTCATGACAGTTTTCTTTTCAGCCCTTGATTTTTGTTTTGACTTCATTTTGCCAATCAACTTGTTTAAATTACTCGTGAGCTTCTGGACATTGGCCTTCTTCTTTTTAATGGTGTTTTCTTCAGCATCGGTTCATAAGCCACTTCTTTTTCTGCTCTTCATAGCAACTATTTCTTGATTCAAAACAATAATCTCTGCTTTGATTGTGTCTTGAGCATGATTCTTGGCCTTCTTCGTCTCAATTTAAACTGTGCTCAGGATGTTGTGTCGAAAGGCATCTGACGTGGTATCAACAACATCTATTGGCTCAATAAATTGATCTGAAAAAAGCTGAAACTCAAAAGAGGAAGAGCTGGCATGAGAAGGAACAGATTGCTTGGTTGTATGATGGGCTCAAAATGACATTAAAGAACCTTTTTGTTTAGAAACTTTACCAGAACCTCCAAACTTTGCTTTTCCTTGATCTCATTCCATATTTTATGGACTTTTTTTTCACAATCGGCTTTTTTCTCGAACGGATGAGCGTTATTGTAAGATTTTATAATCGAGTTTAGAAGACTATTTTTTATCCATCTTTTGATATACATGCAACAATGATCTTTGACATTTTGCCACACATTGAAAAAATAATAAAAAGATTTAATGATTGCTACACAAGCAATTACCTTCGGACAAATATTTGTAAAACTCTATTTAAAAATCATAAATGATATCAACACTTTGTCCTTAGGGACAAATTTCGCAAAAAGAATTAGCAAAAAAACCCGATCAACTAATGATATATATGATACGATCAACTAATAATATATATGATACGAGAAACTACTAAGGGTTGAGCAATATATAATTAATTGTAACATATTTAATATATTTATATATAAAAAAAAAAAAATTTAAATAAATATCAACACGAATTTCTTTCCTATATTACGATAAATAAAAACATAATATTCTCTTACGTTAACTTCATAAAAACACATGTTTACATAAAAGAATTATATAAAGTGACGTCCTTTTCTGATGATCCCCCCCTCTCTTTTTTTTTTACCTTTTAATCTGGACCCCTTTCCCCTATTTTTATGACCTCCTTTTTGAATGGCCCCCTATCAGAGCATGTAGAAGAACTTACCTTTCTTCATAAAAACTTGTAGACTTTTAGCATTAAGATAAGTATAGTTTGTTGATGATGGCATTTTTAAATGAAATGAATGTACAGTTTGTTTGATAATCTCGAACTCGAACTCGATCAAATTTTTTGTAGTCTTGATCGAACTCGATCAAGATAAAAAACCTAATCTCGCACAGCTCTATTCAAAGTTCAAGTCGAACTTCACTCAAGTTCGCTTCTTGCATTCCACCATAGGTTACGCAAATAAAATACGTCATATTAATATTAGGGTAAAAATAATTACTCTCACGTACGATAAAAATTATAAACAAAGTCGTCACATAGTAACCTTCATAAGTAAATTTCTAAAAATATTTAGTTTTTTATAATAAAATTTGATAGTTATGATATGTACAGTGGGGTGCGAAAAAAAGCCACACTAACAAATTTTCTTGATTTTAAGTATAAATTATATAATCACGCAAAATAAAACAAAAACAAAAAAACTGGATCTGGCAGTAAAAAAACTAGGACAAAAAATATGTTTTTATATACACTAATATTTATGTAAATAAAATCTTTAAAAAAATGTATAACTACGGACACAATTGATAATTTAGAAAACAACTTATGGATATAGAAATAAGAAAAATTATCGAAGCTGCTGACCAAGGAGGCTCTCAGAAGCAATGGAAAGCCTTTTAACCAACAAAGCTCTACTATTAGTAGATCGGTGAAGAAATATAAACATACTGGAAAAACTGAAAGTCTGTTGTTTCTGGGAGAAAGCCTAAAACTTTACAAAAGGAAGGTTGCTAGAAACCTTGCATCATTAAAAAAGATCCTAAAATCACATGTTCTGAGATAAAAGTAGATTTCTAATATCTCAAATATCTCAATACCTTTCTAATATCTCAAAGTGGACTATATCTCGTCCAATATAAGCATCAGGTGAGTTTTTACTGGAAAACAAATGAAAAGCTTTTTGTTAGTAAAATCAATTTAAAAAAAAGGATGAAAGTGGTGCTTTGAGCACAAATATTGGGTATGTGAACAACGGACTAAAGTTATTTGGAGCGATGAGTCTGCTTTTGTTTTGTATTATAATAGTCGATCTAACTGTTAGAAATTAATTAGGGATAAGTTCAAACTCAAACATGCAAGGCTATTGTTAAATAAGACAAAAAGATTAATATTTGAGGTTGTTTTAGTGCACAATAGTTGCAAAACTTTTCTGGGTGAAAAGCACCGTGGACCAGCATTTGTACCACAAAATCTTAATTGTTTATCTTGAACCAAGTATAGAAGAACTAATAGTGGCTACATCTTTCAACAAGATAACAATCCCAAACATACAACACAGTTAAATAAAAGACATCTAAAATCTAAATTGATACCAGTTATGTTTTGGCCAGCACCGTCTCCTGATTTAAATCTGATAGAAAATAAAGATGAACTGTTCCCAATTTTATTGTTGGTCGGAATGTTTTGCCAAATGGTTTATTAAAAAGAATTGTAGATGGTATGTTTGCTCATAATATTTAGCAAAAATTAGTTAATATATAATTATAAAAAATGGCCAGTAACTAATGAAGACTTTTAAATCAATAAAAAAGAGCAAGTATATTCATTTTTAAAATAAAAAATAAATATCATCAAAAACATTAATTAAAAAGAAATAATCTAAGTATAATAGAGATCTATACTATATTTATATAAATATTAAATTAATGCTTAATATTTATATAAATATATGTATACAATGTAATAAAAACAATAATTCAAAAAGACTTTTAAATTTTTTAAAATTTATTTAGAAAATTTAAAAGTTTTTTTGGATTATTGTTTGATTAAAAAATTATTGTTTGATTAAAACATTTTTCAAATTGTAACCTAATATACATATTAGGGTACAATTTGAAAAATGTTATAATCAAAAAAATGCATGTGCATTTTTCCGTTAACCAATCATTGACATTGCTTAAAAATATTGTTTTTAAAAAGTACTATTTCCAAGATAATTTTTAACCTTTTTTCAAAAAGTTTGTATTAAAATACATTAAAAATTTTAAACTTATTTTAATAAGATGCCAAAATTGTTTTTTAATCCACTATAAATCTATATATATATATATATATATATATATATATATATATATATATATATATATATATATATGTGTGTGTGTGTATATATATATATATATATATATATATATATATATATATATATATATATATATATATATATATATATATATATATATATGTCTATATATATATATATATATATATATATATATATATATATATATATATATATATATATATATATATATATATATATATATATATATATGTATATCACATAATTTACCAATTCTTAAGTATATATACTTCAGAGTCATTAACTAATACATATTTTTCTTGAATAAAATAATAAACAAACATTAATATGATTGATTCACTTATAGAAGTTTTGCAGGCAAACAATCAACGACTTGAGGTAGAGTTTTTTAATATTTGAAATTTTACTTGTATGTTATTTCTAAAAAGTAATTTATAAACTTTATGTAATAAGTATGCATTATTTAATAGTGTTTTAACATGTGGTATTCTGTGTAAGTTATTACTGATACTAAGGTTATTAATGATAATAATAAATGAGTAAAATATTAATAGGATAGATAAGTATTTAATGTACCTATGCCGTTTTTTTTATCTTAAAATTCATGACTTTAAGATTAGAAAAAAACAGACAATACTGCCTATTTAATCAATACTTTTTTTATTGTCATTGCCGCTTTTAGTCATCACTGCCTTCTACATATTCATTTACTAAATAGTCTATATATAGTCTTGACTTTTAGCATAGTTAAAATCTTAAAAAGTTGCTAAAAATTCAATTAAAAATTATTTTTACGCATAAATTATTTTCTTAAGTTTTTACAGCATTCAGATTAGGATTTAGCTTTCCGACTATTAACTATTAACCAAACACTTTTTTGGATTTAAAAAATAGTATTATAAAAAATGCATATAATTGAAAAAATAACTTCAGAATGTTTTTGTTCACCTAGGGCTTTGAATAGCAAATTCTGCCAGTCTCAATGTTATTTCTTATTTATTATTATAGATAAATTAAAAAAATATGAGTATGTAAGCTAGAGTGAGGTGTTAAAAATTATTCTTTATCGTTTAAAAACGTTTAATTCTGAATAGTATTTAATAGCACAACTGCACCAATGTTTTTTGTAAATATTTTATAAAAAAATGTACAGATCATTTTATAAAAAAACATACAGATCATTTAGAATTTTTGTAATATATTGCATATGAAATATGAAATACCATATAAAATAAACATAACATCAAAGATAAAATAACAAAAAAAATTATATAATATTAAATATAATAGATATAATATTAAATAGAAAAAATATATGATAGTAAAAATAAAAGGAACACTATCAAAAGTAATTTCTTCTTCTTTTTTTTTAATCAGAGCCTTTACAACAAATATTTTAAATTCAAAGAAAAGCAGATTAAAAAAGAAACTGTTTTAAAAGAAAAGCTAACAAGCGAACAAAAAAGTTATAAGGAGCTAGAGTTGAAATTTGAAAGCTACAAAAAGGAAGTTTCTTTAAATAACTTCCCTTTAGTTTCTATAGATACAGCTATACACAATATCATTAAGGATGAAAAATTAGCATTAATTAGGGTGCTTCAAAGTCTTGAAAACCAGGTATACTTTTATTAGGACTAGTATTTTTTAATGAGATTTTATTGTCCTATAAGATATAAGACATGAAATATCTAATTCACTTTTGTTTTTTATTAGTCAAGTCAAGTGAAAGATGTTCTTTTAAATACTATCAAGTCAATTCAATTTATCGAAGAAAAAAGTTCTGTGTGCGTCAACACTAAACAAGTCTCTTTAGGAGGAATTTTTGATTTAAAAACACTAACTGAAAATTTAAATACTGATATTTTTAAGCAAAAAAAAAGTGATGATAATAACATAAAAAATCAATTTTTTACCACAGAAGCACTAAACAAGGAAAATATTAATAAGTTAAGAGTTGAAATAGAGGAGTTAAATATTAAAATCATGAACCTGGAACTCCTCAAAAATACAGAAACAACAAGATCTTTTACTGCTTTAGATGATGAAAATGCTCAAAGAACAGAATGAAGCTTATATTAGAAAATTAGATGTGATGACAGTGCTGCATCTGCAGGTTGCAGATTTTTATTTATTTTATCTGTTGTTATTGCTGTTTTTATTTTGATTATCATATTTTATTTAAAACTTTATTTGTTTGGAAAAATTTGGGAATAAAAAAATCCATTTATCTGTATACAGGAAATAGATCAAATTAATTACGCGATGCAAGAGAAAAACAACTTAATATGTAGTCTTAATTTAAATATTGAGAACTTAAATGCCACAATACAAAAAATGAATATTGATCTTGGTTCCATACCTACTTTTAACCTACAGGTTGTTTTTTATTTACTTTTTTTTATGTATTCATTTAATTTTACTCTTGATAAACAATGCTTTGGTGTGAAGTTTTAGATTAGAAATATAGGTTTTGAGTTAATCCGCCACTTTCAATCAGTTCAGATTATATTGTATTTCATAATTATGAATGTACTTTCTCATTTTTTACTATTATCTTCATAATAGAAGTAATTGTAATTAGTTTTATGTTACAATAGACTTTTTAATTTAACTCATTTTATTGTTGTTTAGATAAATACTTATGAGAATACTGTTAAGGCTGAACGAGCGACTGTTGAAATATTAAGTGAAGAATTGTTTAATGTTAATCATTGTCTTGAAGAGTGTAATACTGAAAACTTTAAATTAAAAAAAGAAATTTCTAATCTAACACAAAACTCATTATCTGATATACAACAATTTTGCAATACTCCTTCGACAATGTGTGAATTTGATGATTTTGATATAAGCTCATTTAAGGATCGACCTAAACAATCAAGACCTGAAGATTTGTCTAAATCTTTTTCTCAAGAAAAATTTAAAACGTAAATTTTTAAGCAAAAAATAAAGATAATAAAAATAAGCTGCTTTAGATGCAAACAACATATGAGGAGTGAATTATTTAAAAGATTGTTAAATATTGTTCTTCTTGATATTTTTATTTCCCGTAATTTTCAATTTATTGAGTAGGGTTTTTTAATTCAAGTTTTAAGTTTATAAGTTGTTTATTCCCAGTAAACACAAAGCGTGTTTTACACGTCTAAAAAAATGTTTAACACGTTTCAATAGGTTTTTTAGACGTTATGAACATGTCTTATGTTTACTTGTTTGTTAAAATATCTACGCTGGTTTGGCATTAAATATAACATTATTTTTAGTGAAAGATTTGTTATATTTTGAGAATACTTTATGTACTAATTTTCTTTAAGAAATTGTGTTATTATTGTTTTGTGTGTTTTTTTGATACTTAACATCTACAGCTCTACACAGTTTTATGTAATCTGGGATATAAAATGTGTACTAGTTTATGAGATATTACTGAGCCAGAACACAGTAGCTTAAGTAAATTAAGATAAAAAAATTTTACGGATTTATTTTAGCTTTTTAAGGCATCATTGGTAGCATATGAAAAAACATTGTTTTAGCTCTTTAATAATTTGTTAGTTGCCTTGATTGCCACAGAAACGAGGTAGAAAGTATTACTTCCCAGTGGGCACAGGACCTAAATAAGACGTCTTTCGAACGTTCAAAAGACGTCCAAAACGTTTAAAAGTCTTTTTACGTCATGAGCTCACTGGTTTAGTTTATCTTATATATTTTTTATGAACACTCTAAAACGTGAAGTGATTAGTGCAAATTTTTTGTAAGGAAACACAAAAAGTTGTTCAGATACTGCAAAATATAAAGTTTTTTGAATTGAACAAGTTCTTCCATAATCTAACCTTATTAGGAAAATAAATGGGGCCTTGATACTACCAAACTTTTTTTTTTTTTTAAAGTATTTTTATCTGGCTCTACAAAGAAGCGCAGGTAAATAATAATTTCAAAATTAATATTCGTTTCAATAGAAAAATATTTTAAGATTTTGTTGCGAAAAAATAATTTTTTTTTTTTTAATTTAAAAAATGTAAGTTCGAAAATTTTTTTAAATATAAGGTTTGGCGGGCTTCAACACTATTACACTTAACAATCACGACTCGATCCTGCACAAACATTACCGTCAATCGATGCATCTTCATTTAACTGCGTTTTAGTTTAACGTAGAAAAATTTTTTATAAAGACATATATTCGTTAGAAAGATCATTTTATCACACTTTCATGGGGGTATATCTTGTCGTATTGTTTGAGTTAAACAAAAAAATGGCAGATCAAAGGTTGAAATAACCGATTTCTGTTAAACAAAACAAATTTATTTTTTCAAATTTATAATCAAAATAGAAATAATTTTAAAATAAAATAATAAAATTTTAAAATAGAATACATAATAACTAAACACGATCATTTAAAATATAAAATAAAAGTGTTATTAACTAACAAATTAGAATGAAAATAGTTTTTAATCTCAAGAAGCTGTAACTTTTTCATAGATGTAGCAAAAAAGATAAAAGTTCGAACTAAAAGTTTATTAATAAAAATTGTTTTTAATGATAGATATAAATAAGTAGTCATCCCCAGTTTAATGGATCTAAATTAATATCCTACAAATTCCTCTGTACTTTAATTTGACAATAAACCCTGAACTCCATGATAATTTATGACTCTTTGTAATAGTGATAATAAAGCAGGATTAATGTTTGCACGATCAGATGTCACCATTTTTTTATTGTTGTTGTTAATTCACCTCCCCAAGGCCGAGAATAGATGGCCACTACAGACGAGGAGACTACTTAATTGTGGTTATAACCCTCTCTTAACTCTATAACTCCGAAACACAAACCTTGACGAACAAGGCCGCTGCGCGGAGAAATAAGTTGAACGCGGTATTACCAGGGACGTGGTGGGGATCGAACTCGGAACCTCTCGCTTTTAAGGCGAGCGCTTTACCACGACACCACTACCGCATATATTCAAATATAAGTGCTGAAATCTGATCTGCTGTAGACTGATAGTCTCATTACCGCAGTAGAGAATAAATTTTCGATAACGATATTGGAGTAGCAGGCATTTAGTTTTTCGAGCTGTTTTATTCACTTGTTTTAGTCACTGAGACTCGGTGAATAAAACAGCTCAAAAAAATAAATGCCTGCTACTCTAATATCGTTAGCGAAAATTTATTCTCTACTGCGGTATATTTCTAAGGTGGAAGTATGCATTGTTGATTTCTTCAAACATATTTTAAAAATTTTTTGACCCGGATTTTTACTGTCGTACATATAATCATCGCTATAATAAAATATATCCATTTCAGCTTCCATTCTTTTAACTAATAATCTACTAACAATACAATTTTTTACATATTTTCAATTCAATATTCAATTTACAGTTCAGCTAATACTTTTTTTTTCCAAACAACTATTATGTCAAAATAAAAATTTATTTTTATAATAAATTGATTACTAAAAGCGATCAGCAATAATTAAACTTTTTTATTAGTTATTTAGGTGCTTCAAAAAGTCTTAATGGTCTTCTCACAGACCACTACGGAATAGCAATTAACCAGGAAGTTCACGCCTCCTTTCTTACGAATGATGCATATTTGATTTAGAACCGACTTCGAACCATGCACTATGAATCGAAGCCGAACTCTAATCACTCTACCACGAACTCTAACCACTTCACCACGGCTGCTGATTTTTATTGTTCAATCGTTCAAAAATATTATGGTTATTGAATAACACTTTTTTCTTTTAATAATAAAACTATATAATAGATCAGAACATTGCCACTGACCAACAATATTTAATCAAATTTTTTTACAAAAACAATTTCATTTGTTCTTTGCTAATTTAAATTTAGAATTTAGCATTTGTTTTAACGTTTAACGAGTAAATTTTCATTAAAAACTGTTTTTTTTTCAATAATATACTTACGTCTTTTAATGATGACACTTCTATTTGGATTGATTATGTATGTGTTATCTAAAGTGCGATATTACCACTGCATATGTAAAATAGTCTTGTCTTTACAATGTCAAAATTGGTTCATTGCACTGGATCTTTTGAACTCTTGTCAGAGTGGCATCAAGTTGCTGATCGAGAAGCAATTGCCTTAATGTATCCGTTGAAAACACCCTCTGATTCTTTTACAGAACTCAATTTGGCGATAATTGTTTTTAAAAAGTTCATTGCATTACAATGTTTGTCAAGTGCTTCCACAAACTGTTTAATGAGGTCTAATTTTATATGTAACCAAATGGAAGGTTAGAAATTTTTTTTTAGTTCATCAGTAAAATAATCTCACTTAGGCCATACTTTTTTTTTGAAATGGCTCGTCTTGTGAATCCCAAAAGCAAAAGAAAAAACAAAATTTAATGTATCCTGCTTGTAGTCCAATTAGTCAACTACTTTCAGATCAGCACATATCACTGATGTTTATTATACTGTATAACATTGAGAACATAATTCAGATTATTGTACGTTTACCCGATGGTCAATAAATGTGCACGGGTGGTAACTGATTGCTATATGTAACAATGCAACTTTAATACTCGTTTTTGAGATATGAATAAAAAGACGCCGTTAAGTTGAGTTGTGTTCATGTTCAAAGAGTTTAAGAAACCCGTCAGTGTTATAGCAATAACAATTTTGTTTTTAATTTGAAATTTTGTGAATGTTTACAATAATGTCTAACGCCTTTTTGAAATTTTTCTCTTTTAATTTTGATGCTAACAGTTCACTATAATCTTCAGTCAACTTCAGATCTCGGATCAAATCAGTTAATTCAAGTTGTGAAAACAATTAAGGTTATCATTATTTAAATCCGATGCTAATGGAAGGAGGTCATTACCATAATATGTATAGGTCATTGTCATCATTTGTGCGCTTAGCGTCAGCGTGTATTTCTTCAAGCAAGTAATCAAGTTTGTTGGGTATTGGCAGAGCGTCCCAAAGAGATCTTAAAGGGAGGAGAAGGTGAAGTAAGTGTTTTTTTCCGAGTAAATCCAACCAAATTTTTTTTTGCCGACCATGATCTAAAAAAAAAGTCCTCGTTGTCTGACATTTGCCTCGCTGTCTGACTGCCGACTATAGGTCCAATTTTGCCGACTCTATTATCCAATTTGCCGACTAATAATTTTCGTAGGGGGCTAAAAGTAAAGGGCAAGAAACAGATTTAATATTTGGAAATGATAAATTTCCAGTTCTAATGACAGTAAGAGAAAGATTAACGCAGCAAAAATAACAACCATTGAAATGATTAAATAGAAAACAATTAATGAAATGATTTTTTGCTTTTACAAATTGTAAATACAAAAAGCCACCAAAAGGCAAAAAACTCTTGGAAAACATAATAATGCAATTTGCGTTTAAGAGATAAAAGTAAGTGCGTTTCGTGGAAATTCATAAAATACTACGTTAGAAGATATATTCGTCAGCCCGGTGTTTAAATAGACAAATTTGCATTCAAAGCTTAAAGTACAAAATCTCTTTATGTAAGTTTAATTATATGTTGAAATTTAAGACAATTAACTAAAGTTAATATAAGTTTTTGTTTAAATTGTTAAAAAACTAAAACAAAAAAAACTTCCCCCGTAACAAATAACTGTTTTTCAACTACGACAAATGTATTTCAAAATCAGAAAATTTTGTCGGAATACAATCATCGTAGATGCAATTAATTTGATAGTAGGTGAATTAAGGTTAAGTTTACTTATATTGTAACTAACAATGACTTATAACTTTAAAATAATTTTAGTTTCACTGTCCTTCGCATTTTTTTCTTTAATTCATTCCCGGTAACCAATTTATCGGCATTATATTTAGAAATATACAGTTTTTAATCTGCAAGCTTCTTATATAGAAATTAATAAGCTTCTCATACAAATATACTTATTAATAGATTGAGTATGATTTAAGGTTTCACTAACTCAATTTATAAATAACTAAATATTCACAATTTTTCTTTTTTTACATTAAGCAATTTTTATTAATATTATTTATTTTCAAATAATTTAAAAATAAATAACTAATTTATCCCGCATATCTTTTAACTTGTCTGTGAAAAATGATATAAGTTAAACCTTAAATATAAAAAACAACCATTTCCATTATTGTACCGTTTTTTTTTACAATAAAGAAATAAATGTATAAAATGTTTATTAAAAAATTATAAAATTCAAGATCATCACCAACAAAATAATTTACCATTGACTCAAGGTCATTAATTTTTTTATATGAAAGCAAAAAACGTGTTGAATTATTTTTTAATGGAGGAAATTCTTTCAGAACTTTAACTTTCTGTTTATTCTTTCTCTGAGGAGTACCTTTTACCAATCTTTCTTCAATTAACGAACCTGAGAACGATTTTTTGAATATAATATGAAAAGGTAGATTTTTTGATGACACATTAGTTTTACTTTTACAAAAGGCACTTTATGGAAATATAAAGACTTGGAAGCAAGTTTGAAGTTTTTGAAGTCATCTTTGTACATTTGTATGACTTTTAATTCTACTCAAAGTTTTTTCAATAGATGACAGTAATTTGAATAATGTAGGAGGGCTGTAAATCTCATAATGTCTTAATTTTTTCTCAATCACACTATGCGCAGTGTCAATATTCTGTACTGAACTATGACCAAGTTCGCTATACTTCTGTTCAATGAACGGTATTCCGCTTTAATTTTGAAATTTTTTTATTGCCATAGACACAATTGAGTTCTGGGGAACACAAGAATTAGACCACAAAATAATTTGATTAATTGATATATTAGGACAGTCTTGAATAATTAACTTTAATAGTTTATACAGACAACTTGCAAGTTCATTTGCATCTCTACCAGCCATTGATTCATTCCAAAGTGTACAATAAGTTTCATTATTCAATGAACACTGTGAAATTATAACACTTTAATTTTCTTTTATAATAGAATGCAGAAATATTAGCAATTTGAGGGGGAAATTTTTCTAAATCAAAAATTATAACTGCTGTGGTTTTGTAATCTCCATTTGCAGCTTTAGCTATGGTCACATTTTCTTTCTTGTCTAGTCAACAGGTTACTCTCTCTGTGCTGCAGTATTTTTTGATCATCTTTTTTGTTTTTATACTCTTGACATAAATCACACAAAGCTTTCATTGGTTTATGAAATGCCAAATTAAACTCTATATTAAAAGTTGAATAATAAACATTTTTTTTTAGATTGAATTCTGGATAAGCTTGTGTAAACATAATTTAAATTGTTTTTCTAACACCAAAACAAACAAACTTAACAAATCACTGTATTTATTACATTCAAATTGTTTCTTTACTCGCGCTGCTGGCATTTAGTTTCAGAATTATATGCCGGCACTGCCGGCAATTACAGCTAGCTTTATTAAAACTATAATTTAGAGTATAATAAAAAAAACAATGCATAAATAAAGTTGATGTAAAAATAAATAAATAAAAGGTAATGATAGTATTATTATCTTATTGTCTGCAATGTAGACTCATCTAATTGCACGGAAAATTAACATTGTTTGAGAAAATTAATCAGTTTATTTTCTACGTTAATTAACGATTGTTATTTATTAGATTTTATTTAATTGCCATTTCTTCAATTTTACGCTTTACTGTAATATCACTTAATGGCAATGTTTTAAAGCGTTTGGTTTTTCTTGATGCACGACTGTGATGATAAATTATTTTATTAAAGCTGTTTTTAATTTTTCTCCAATGTTATATCTTTTATCATTTTTTGCACTTAAATGCGATAAAAGAAAAGTAATCTATCTTTGTTCGTTGCATTTTATTTTTTAAATAATGCAACAAATGTTGACCGATTTAAATTTTTTATGTAATTCTTGAAAATCTTCAATCTGTCTTTACCATTTAGATGTTTTGTAGACAGTTGTTCTAGCAATATGAATAATATGAACCCAATGTTAAAAAATATGTAGTTAGGCATCACTGTCTAATTTAATACATATTAACCACATTGGGTTTTCTTTATTTATGACACTTTCAATGAAATCCAACTTTAGTTATTTAGGTGAATAGCCACTTTAGAGCATTTTGTAAAGTTTTCTCAATTTTACTATAAAATGAAAGTCTAATCAAAGAGTTATGTTTTTTTTTTTTTTTTGTTCTTTATTACAATATTTATGATACAGATACAAAAAATATAAAAAAAGAAAAGTTAACAAGTCCAGATATCGTTAAGAAATAAAGAATAAAAATAAATATAAAGAACGCGGATACTCAAAGAAGACCATCAGGTCTTGTCTCAGAGAAACCGCCATTAAAGAAATTATAACGTTTTTTTTGTTTATTTGTTTTATTTAATGGATTTACCTTTTGTTAGGGTGTTTACGGCTTGCATCAATCAAGCTACTGTGTCTTCCGAACAGCTGACTCATGCAAACAATAATGTCCATAATTTTCTGAATAAATCTCTTGCGCACACTGAATCTAATTTGTCAAAAATAATCACTAAATCTTATTATATTATTCACAATCTATATTATTCACTATATATCACTGAATGTGATCAATATAATCTCATTTCCAGACTGAATTAATACATTTTCAGACTGTTCAAAAGGTTGTACAAAAGGACCTAGATAGCCATACGATGGTAATCGCTGTGTGTTAAACCAATTTTTGTTCAATTTCTTTTTATTCGGTACCGTTACATCCCCCAAAGAAGGTGATTTTACTATAAAATCACCTTCTTTGGGGGAGGGGGTTCCACCACTTCCCTTCCCCCACCGCCCACCCGTCCCACCCTCCCTTCCTCAAATCGCCTCTGATCGTTGTTCTCGTCAATACCGCAATTATATGAAAGCAACCATTTTTATTGTGTTTTTTTTTTGAAAAAAGTGTAAACATTTAAAATAGGAAGTATATTTCTATATCATAAAAATTCCTAACTAACCAAAAAATCCCTGCCACCCACCAGTAGGCGCTTAGGATCAGATTGACCATGAATGGTTAACGCGATCTTTTTAGGAATTTTTAATGTGATCAAAAGGCTAGTATTGATTTCCAATTTTAAGGGTTTGTAAATTTTTGGGTATCAAAAAAATTCTTGAAAATGAAAAAAATAGTTGTTGATGTAATGAAAAAAACTTCTTTAATGAATAATTCATTTGAAAACAAAATCACAAAAATTTTTGTAAATATTGTCACTAGGGTTGTTGCAGATAAGTAAATTTCAAAAAATTTAGATCAAGTTTATAAGATGGGAAACAATAACTTGTTAAATTCATAAAGGATAATCTTAAAAAATCTTTACTCTTTGAGAACATTCTCGCCTAAGTTGGCATCTTTCGATGGCTCTTCACTAAAAACAAAGTCAATTATTATGAGTGTAATTAAAAATAAACGTATGAGTTTTGTATTATTAAATTGTTGCTGTATAACTTCCAAAACAACGCATTAGTTTAAGACGTCTTGGCTATATTGCAAAGTCTAGAACTTATACCCAAAAAATTTTGGGAAACTTAGACAATGTTAATAGATTTAGCTGCTACGTATTATTCAAATAGAGTTGTTTTGGTAACGTACAGTTTATTAACATCAGTTTTATACACGTTGAACATCAAAACGAGCTGAACCTGGCGATCAGAATATTACTATCTTTGGACCTTATTAAAGAGTATTGAAAAAAGTTTATGAATTTTGGGCAGCAATAAAGAGGAATCGGTTAATTTTCTTTTAGAAGAACAGAAAAGTCATGCAATGAATGATCTAGATTTATTGCTGCTTTAGCAACGAAAAGACGTTTGAAAATTTAGAATCTCGTCATGCTGAGAATAAATGGTAGTATCATAAGCGAACAATGCCACTTTAGTTGGGAGAATTTCGGGAAATCATTGATGTAAATTAAAAAGAGTATATGGCCAAGAAAAGCCCCTTGAAGAACCCCTGAAGTTACAAGATATGAAGAAGAGTGCTGTACATTAAGGACAACTTCTATACTACGATTGGTAAGGAAGAATTTAATAATCTTAAAGATGTTACCTGATACACAGTAAGAAGAAAGCTTATGGAGAAGACCAGAATACCAAATTTTACAAAAAGCTTTAGAAATGCCGAGAGCGATAGCCTTAGCCTCTTCTCATTTATCTAATGAACGGTAAAACCTATCAGTTAATACTGATCCAAATATGACCCAAATCAGCAGTAGAACAAGAAAATCAAGATCCATATTGATGATCAGAAAGTAAGTTTTTAAATTCAAGATGAGAGATTAAGTGTTTGTTAATTTAAGTTTCAAAAACCTTTCCTTATTGTAGTAAGAAGACTAATGGGACGAGAGTTAGATGAGTAAAATAGAGTATTCTACTTGTCGACTATATCAGATAGAACGCGACTAGTGGAATTAAGAGATGATAACGATGAGAAGTTTATAGCAAACAAATTAACTTTGTTTTTAGGCGAGATGACAAAAGCTGAACCATACAAGAGAGAGGAAGTAACAGATTTGCTCTTGTTATAGATACTGTTAAAGATTCTCCAGAAGTCACGATAGCCTGTTTTTTGATATTAAATACGAAGTTTCGTGATCTAAAAATAGCGGGCTTTGGCGTTAGACAAAACCTTTTTTATGATGGCTTCTAGTAGTAGTAAACAGACGTCTGTTTTTCGGACAATTATTATGCTGATAGATATGCAATTGATTAACAATTGGAAATTGCAACAGCACAATGAGAGAAAAACCATAGCGAAGAGTGAGGTTTGATTTGGAATCGTCGAGAGGGAATAAAGGATTTTATGCTAGCCTGAATCCAAGACGTTACATAAGAATCACATTTTTCAGCACGAAAAAAAAAGATTTCTACCCAAGGATCATCACGTAGAAAATCACAGAAAGAGTCCCAGTCAGCTTTAAGGTAGTTGTAAGAGGTACAATGATCAGAGGATTCTGATAAATGAATGATGTAACAGTTTTAGAGAGATCAAACCATGATCAGAAGCACCTAAAGATAAATTTGGAGAGACTGAGCACTGACTAGGATCAGAAACAAGACATATGTTGAGTAGAGAAGGTCAATGATTCGGATTGTCTGAAAAGCGAGTTGAAAAGTTGACTATTTGTGTTAGAGATTGAAAAAAGCAAAAACTTTGGGGCTTCACGTTTGCAGAGTCACTAACACTAGAGCCAAGTTATTTAGTGTGATGAGCATTAAAGTCACCAACAATAACGATATTAGCCAAAGGGTAAAGAGAGAGGGCTTGGTCAATTTGATAACTTGATCAGAAATAACATTGAAAAAATGCAGTCTTGAGATGAAGAAGAGCAATATAGAACAAATAGAAAGGCAATAGAGTGAAGTGGTGCTAAACGAAAGTACTTAAAAAAATAGTTTGTGTATTCAAACCTAGTTTCCCGAAAAATGGGCGAATTCTTACGAATGTAAATGCTCAGGCCAACCATATGACTATTGGAGTCTTTACGAATTAAAGGAAAATAACCATCAACACTAAGATCACAAGATGAGATAGCTGAACTCAAATTAGTCTCACTAAGAGCAAGTAGGTCTGGTGAACTTTGCAAGAGATAGGACTCAACAGAAAAAAAGTTACTTTGAAGACCTCAAATATTAGCGAATGAAAGATTTAGAGAACTTGGTGATGACGATAGTTTTTTGTTTTATAGTTTTTGGTACTTTAGTAATTTTTAAATTTTTCAGGGAACTTTACTCAAAACATAAATGTTACTCAGTATACTATTTAATAGTCCAAGCAATTGCCTTATTACTAATAATAAACCCTAAGCTGTAATAAAGGGCTCTAAATTTGGTCTCGACAATGCATACAAAAAGTACAAACAGGGACACCATCCATGCGCAACATGGCACTGTAAGTACTCTAATATTTCACATTTGTTGATAGAATCAGCATCTCTGAGAGCTACCTCAGAGTTCGGGAAACCTGACTACCTGCCGGCCTCAAAACCATAAACCGAGTTTTAGAGCTGTACCCTCATTAGGAGAAAATAAAATGAGTTACCTAGTCATAAAAACAGAGACACCAAAACAAAACCAATGCATTGTGTCAAGGTCAGCAAAACCAATGCATTGAGTCAAGGTCATCCAGCATTCAACATTCTAAACTGAAAACAATGTATTATAAATACGCCAGCCTAATAGATGAAGATGGGGTGCGAGGCTGGTCAACAGATATAATCTGTTCACCCCTGAAGTCTTTGCCTAGAAGGCCGTTTAAGAGACTGTAGCTGGATGCGTTGAACATCTCCCCAAGATGAGTATTTTTTTGGAGACACCATCTCTAGCTTTTACTTAATCAAGAGCCCCAAGACAGGGGGTGTTATAAGTCCGAATTTGCTTTTCCTAGCCTTTGCCTAAAAAAGCGCATTCTCCAAGGCAGCAGGACATGAAGTAGGTTGTACTGGATTATATGTTACCAGTAGCAGAATAACCTGACCTGACAGACAAAAGTATCTTATGCTAGGCTTAAAAATTTTAAAAATAATCATCATTTTATAAAAAAATAAAGAAAAATTTTTTAGATTATATTGTTTAGAAAATGAAAAATCAGCGGACCACTGTAGTTTTGCTCAAAGGTTACTTAGTGGATCAATGGTGGCAGCCGCCAAAAGTGGCTAGCCGATTACTAACCACTATTAATTTGTTGCTAAGTTATTGGCTTATCATTTGCAACGGTTGTAACTAATGGTCCACTAAGTAACCGTGAGCGAACCGCTAAAAAATGCTTATATAGGTCCACTGCAAATCCACAATGACATTTTTTGACTGTTTTTTAGTAATCAATTAAAGTCTCATGAAATTATTTGACTGTGTTTCATTAATCAATTAAATAATTTATGATAAAAAGTAATAATACATTCAACACAAACGGGTAAAGTAAAAAAAAATCCAAAAACAAATAAACAATAAATATTTTTATTCAATAAAATTTATTTTAATGATTGAAAATAACTTAAAAATAAATAATTAAAATTTAGACTAAAAATTATAGAAAATTATTCGTTATCTGTAAACAAAGTATTGGGATTTATTTGCCACTTTTTATAGCATTTCATACAGCATAAATATCCAATCATATTGGCCATCAATTTTCCACCGGCACGACATCCATCGGTAGAAAGTTCTTGAGAAACTTGACACAAATCAAATGATTTTACGTAAGGAATATAGTTCGATATGCATGGTGAACCACACGGACAAAATTTAGCATTATTTAATTGGGTAGCAATTGATCGGGGTATTAAATCAGTACAAAATCCAACCCTTAAACAACAACGCCAACAAAATAACAATAGAAATGGCGAACAATAAAAAAAAAAAAAACAAACAATAGAAACGAAAAAAACAAACAACAGAAACGAAAAAAACAAAAAATAGAAACGAAAAAAACAAACAATAGAAAAAATCGAAAAAAAAACACAAAAAAAACAATAGAAACAGCAAACAATTGAACAAAATAACAATAGAAATAGAAATAAAACTTTTTTTTATAATAGAGTAAAAATTAAACATGGTAATTACTAGACAAACTATATAATTATAATTGCGAGTAAATCAGGTTTGTAATAAAGAAATATGGGTTACTTGAACTTTGATACCTGAAATTTGTCTTAATCAATTAATTGAAAAATTAACAAAATAAATGAATCTGTTAGTTGGATAAAAACGTCACTAAACTGTCAAAACATTAAAAATGAACATAATTTAATGCTTTTTGAATAGACTTAACTTGAAACTGATTCAACTTGTTTCTTCACGCAGCGACCTTGTTCGTCAAGGTTCGTATTTCGGAGTTAAAAAGTTGAGAGAGAGTTGTAACCACAATAAAGTAGCCTCCTTGACTATAGCGGTCTTCTCGGTCTTAGGGAGACGAATAACAAAAAAACAAAAACAAAAAAACAAAAAAAAAACAGGTAATTTTATAGATTTTGAAAAAATGTTAATTATTTGTCTATACAAGTACTTGAAATAAAAAACCATTTATTTTACCTGTTTTTAATAATACATCTTGCTGCTAACTCAAATAAACTATGAATAGATTCAAACGAATGGCAAATTGAAGATGATGGGTTGTACAAATTACATAATGCATTGTCAAACTCAAAATGAATCAATCTCAAACGTTGAAAAGTCCATGGAATTGTGTTCAAAAGATTTCCACTCGTATACAGGTACTTTAAATTTTTTAACAAACCAAAATTACCTGGAAGATATTCTATTTCGTTTTTCGCTAAATTTAATGTTACAAGCTCATTTAAAACAGAAAGTCTACTTGGTAAATATTTTATCTTATTGCTAGAAATATCAAGAAACTTTAAACTTTTCGTAAAACTGACAGCAAGCAAACTCATTGGAAATTCTGTAAAAAGATTGTTAGACAGACATATATAATTTAAACTTGTTAACATATCCATTGACACAGGTAGACTATTCAAACAGTTAGAACTGAGGTCTAGTCTTTTTAAATTTACTAATTTCAAAATTCTTATGTCAAATTTCTTTAAAAAACAATTGTTAACTTCTAACTTTTCTAAAAGAATAGGAAACGAAGTTTTTATTGGATAAGATGACTTCTCATGAATTGATAAAGACGTCTTTGGCTTTTCAAGATCACAGTGTTTTGGTAGCAACACATTATCTAAATCAACTTGAGAAGATACATCTTTGTCATGTAAAGCAAGATGCAAGACTAACAAAAACTTTTTGAGATCAACAGCTGCACCCTAAAAAATTTTATTATAATAACAAAATACCATAAAGCTGTTTTATTTTTAGTGATAACAGTTTACAATACTAAAAAAAAAAAAATTTAAATTATAATTATAAAATAAAACCATTAAGATAAACAATTTAGATTCTAATTTAAAGTTTGATAACTTTTTTTTTCCTTATAAATATTAATTTAAATCAATTTTTTTTATAAAGATTAAAAAAGTTCAAACCTTTGATATAACTATGTCATGTGTTGGCTCCTTCATACTTATTGTACACTTTCCTTCATCAATAAATCGCCGATGTACTTGTAAAATGTTGTTTTTTACCTAAATAAAAGAACCTAAAGTTTTCATGACAAACCTCTTTTATTCAAAAACAAATATTCTTAATATGTATTGACTTAGTATATTTTATATTTTTCGCTTCCAATGTATGATGAACCTCTATATCTTTTCAAATTTATATACAAAAAAACCTAAAAACAAGAAATAAGAACTGATAATCTTACTCATCAATATTATTAGCATACAAGATCTCAGATATCATATCACGGAGCTTTCCTTTAAAAGCAAATAGTTTAAAAAGTTCTGGTTTTAAATTTTCTCACTTTTAAAAATAAACTGAAAAAGTTTATTTTCACAATAGATAATATATTTGAGTAAGGTATGTGGATTGAAGTTTTTAAATTGATCAAATACTAGATGGTTATAAATCATTAGCAAGAGCTTTAATTAAGTATTTTAATGATGAAAAAATGATTAAAATCAAACAATTCTACCAAAAGTTATAACGTTTTAAGTAACAAATTTCTTATATATGGGCATGTTGAAGAAACTGAGGTCAAAATTTAGTTTTTATATTCAAATTGTTATAACTTCTTCTGGCTTCTCACCACCAGCTGTTACTTGGGGATAGAGGGGGTGCTTAACCGTAAAAAATGCATATTTTTTCATAAAAAAGTGTTTTTTAACAAAAAAAAAATTCATACAATAATACTAAAATTTTATTCCAGACCACAAATAAATATGAGAGTTTGAGAAAATATTTTAGAGTTGCAGGCGGATGTGGTGGTGATGGTTTAACAAAGAGGAAACCCTTTTTCAAAAATGTTTAATTCTTATAAAAAGATTGTTTTTAAAATAAGTGAAATTATAATACAATTTACAATGCATACAATAAAACTTCTATTTTACAATATAAAAGTATTAGAGCATTATACATTATAATAGGGCGTGTATCAGCCCCCCCCCCCCAACTTAAAAAATAGAAAAAAATTAAATAAAAATATCTTAATTACTTATGAAAAGTTGCAAAAAATATATTCTAGACCACAAACAAATATGAGAGGTGCATTTTGAAAATGGATTTCAGAGTAGGATGCAGTGATAATTTTAAATCAGAAGTTAAATTAATGTGGTAGTGGTGTAGTGGTAGAATGGTTGCTTCATAACCAAGAGTTTCCGAGTTGGATCCCCACCACGTCCCTGGTAGTACCGTGCTCAACTTGTACCGCCGCGCAGCAGCCTTGTTTGTCAACGTTCGTGTTTCAGAGTTCTAGAGTTGAAAGAGGGTTATAACCACAATTAAGTAGCCTCCTCGTCTGTAGTGGCTATCTGGGGAGGTGAACTTAAAAAAAAAAAAAAAAAAAAAGAAAAAAAAAAAAAAAGTTAGGATACAATTTAAAATAAGTTCAATCAAAATTATGCTTTACATGTAGTAGTGATGTACATTAACTTAGGAGAGTGTGTCCCTCTTCCCCTTCCCTCCTAACCTCTTCTAACCTCAAAAAAATAGAAAATAAAAATTCTAACTCCAAAAAAGTTTTAAAACAAAAAACTCAATTACTAAATGAAAAGCTTCCAAAACAGAACTTGAGTTTGATTTTTGATTAAGATCAGGTTTTATTTATCGATATTTTTTTTTGCTTTATACCATTAATAGCAGATATCCTGCCCACAAACTCTACTTGACATTATGTCATCTAAATCATCAAATTACTTGGTAGACAATTTATTATCAATTTTGTTAAAAGATAGTACAAGCACTCTTGTTCAAACTTTCTTTTTCCTTATTCATCTATTTATTGGTAATTGCATAACTGCCTTTTTAAAATCTTTGCTTAAGTATTAGCATGTATTAGTCAATTATTTTTTTTTTAACTGTTTGACCACAAGTCTACATTTTCTTTAGATACATGATTTTAAATATCAAGATAATCCAAAGTTCTACAATTTTTTTCTTAATTTGCACAAAATATAACAACTTATTGCATTAGATAATCTTCCTTAGGCATTGCTAAACATTCCTATTAACTCTTTGCTATCTATATTGTAAACCATGCACTTGCTGTATTTTTCTTAAGAGTCTTGGTAATTGAAAACAAAAAATATTTCTTGTATTGACAATTTAAGACAACTTTCACTGCAATAAGACATGAAGAAATCATGTTAATAAGCTAGCCATCAATAGAGCATAAACTTGTTATTGATTTTGAAATTATTATGTTAATTAAGGTCTCCTAAAAAATCTGACATTCTGCAAAACAGTGCAGTTATATTTATAAGCTTGAACTGTTTGCAAAATGTATTTTACTATCGTGGAACTTTTATTTAAATAATAAAAATCGATCAAATTTATAAAATGTTCGTTTGAATTATAAACAAGGTAATTATAAACAAATTGACAAATATTTTTCACAAATTGAATGGGAAAAAGTTTTCAATGAGCATAATATTTAAATATCTTATAAAAGATTTTTGGATTGTTATAAATCTGCATGTAATAAATATATATCAGTCATTAGCACAAGTCTATATAAACAAAATTTAAAATGGCTACCTAATGAGGTCAAATCACTTATTAAGATTAAAAATATTTTATGGAAGCTTAATAGAAATTCTTGTTGAAAATTTGAACCACAAATGTAACAGTATAAGTTATCTAAGAAAGAAGTTAAAAAACAAATAATGTTATCAAAGAGGAAATATGAAATACAACTAATAAAAAACTTTAGGTATAAGCCAAAACAATTCTACTCGTATGTTAAACATCAACAATCAGTTCATGGTTATATTAGAAAACTAAATAATCAAAATGGTGAGTCATTAACTAACGGGTTTAATATTGTCAATCAATTAAATAATCAATTTAAATCAGTATTTTTACAACAAGAAAACAATGAAATACCAAACTTTCCTATTCGAACATAAAGATTGTCCAATATCAACTTTTATTGCATCAAACATATACCAACAATTATTAAAACTAGATCCCTACAAGAGTATTGGTGTAGATAATGTGCATGGATATGAATTAAAACAATACGCATCCAGTTTTTCAAAACTGTTAAGAATTCTGTTTAATATATTGTTCAATAATTCTAAACTGCCTGATATTTGGAAAGCTTCAAATGTAACCCCATTATTTAAGAAGGGTAGTAGATTGATTGCAGAAAATTATAGACCTGTATCTTTAATCTCTATTGTATGTAAGGTCATGGAACCCATTATAAAGGACTGCATACTTAACTTTTTAGATAATGAAAAGTTATTGAATCAGAATCAACATGGTTTTTTGAAACAATAAATAAACCATGTGTCACCAATTTAGTAGAATCTATGGACTTGATAACATATTATTTATCCCATAAATTTGTCTGTGGATATTATTTTTTTAGATTTCGCTAAGACCTTCGACTCAGTACCACATCACAGATTATTGTTAAAATTATCAGCTTATGGTATAAAAGGCAAATTATTGACATGGATTGCAGATTTTTTACATTCACGTAAACAACAAGTTCTTATGGGTGATTTTATATCAATTTGGGTGATGGTCTTGAGCGGTGTTCCACAAGGTTCCGTGCTTGGCCAATTTTATTTATCATTTTCATCAATGATTTGAATGAAATCATCTCAAAAAATTCAAAATTTTGTGCTGATGACTCAAAGATAATAGCTGAAGTAAATAATTTGACACAATGTTTATCATTACAAGGCGATATTAATAACGTTTTAAGGTGGTGTAAAGACTGGTTAATCAAATTAAACGTCAACAAATGTAAAGTAATGCACATTGGCAAACAGAATTTAATATACAACTAAAGTATAAATAAAGTAGTTGAAACACAACTAGTCTTAGAATCGTCGAATGAAGAAAGAGATTTAGCAATCACAATAAGATCAGATTTGAAATGCAATTGTTAAACGCATTTGTTAAAACGCAATTGTTAAACGCATGAAATAAAACAAATTGGTCTGATAAAAAGAACATTTAGCATAATAAATATACAAATGATAGAAATTTTGTTTAAATCATATATACAACTACATTTAGAATATCCAAGTGTAATATGGTATCCCTATCTGACAGGAGATATAGAAAGGTTGGAAAGAATTCAATGCAAATTAACAAAAATCCCTTCAGAATTAAATAATTTATCATACGAAGAACACCTTAGATATTTGAATTTAACCAGTTTGGATATATTAGAGACTTACTCCAAATGTATATAATTGTTCATGGGTATGTACATACACGTAGGTTTGGGCATAAATTGAATATTGAACTAATAAAAAATTGTCCAGCAAGATTTAATTTTTTTATAATTTTGGAATACCTTAAAAACCAAAGATACTAATGAAATATCATCAAACTCATTTAAGGCTATTTTATCGTCCAGATATGATTACTAACGTTTACATTCACAATGGTATTGTAGCCAGCAACGTTAACAATTAAATGCTTGTTCGGTGTTTTGTGGTTGTCCTACTAAAGAAATGGCTTTATTTGTATGGTTATGTTTATAGTAACGGCTGCAAAAAAACATACAGTTGAGTTTTAATGTAATTTAAAATCATTCTGAACTCATTAGAAACTTAATAGAATTGTGCAAATAGTAAAAGTTACAAAAAAAGGTGCTTTAATAAAAAAAAACAACTGAAATATATTCTAATTTGGCAAAATATTGCCAACCTTTTATTCTTAATTCCGATTGCTGCATATATTATTTACAACATTATACCAATAAATATTGTTATAACTACAAAAACATTTTAAACTGTAAAATATGTAAAATATATGCTGCTCATTTTATATAAAACCAATATAAACACAACTACATAAAACAATTTACAATACCATATCTTATTCAAAAAAATCCAAAATAATTACTAACAACTTACTAATACCAATACCTGTCAATTAGTTTGTAAATGTTTTGGCATAGTAATTAACTAAGAGAAAAACTTATTGATATAATCCTGTGGTCTTTTAAATTCTTAGCAGCAAAATCAGCAAATCAGTAACTTATTTCGCAAGCAAAAGATCAGAACCATTTTTGAATAAATATTCAACAATGGGAGCAAGAGTATCAAATAGTTCTATAATCTTCTCTGGCTCGTTGTAACTTATACATGTTGCTTTAACTTTTTAGCAAATTTCATAAAAACTTTGTCGTTTTTCCATAATAACAAAATTAATGGGGTTAAGGATTATCATCATTTATGATAGGGAACATTAGTAAAGCATAGCTAACCAAAAAAAGAAAAAAGAGTAACTGAGACTTAACTTTGGTTTTTTGACATGCAATATGTCTATTGACCAACTGATTCTTTTTTAAATTTGTATTTAAATTTAAATTTGAATTTAACGAACATTTATTAAAATTATTTAACTATGAAAAGTATATCTGCTAAAGTTTTAAGTACACTAGGATAAGTGTTTACATTAGCATAAGTGAGAACTCGAGTAAGTGCAAGCATGTTATAGAAAGTTGCCTAAATGCAAACCTGTATAAACAAAAACAAGCATAAACGTGAGTCAGTGAAAGTGTAGAGCTATTGCAACAACATAAGAAAACTGTTGCAGAAACTTATTGAAACTGTTACCGAAAAAGCAATATTGCGTATTGTTGTAAATAAAACATTTTCATAAAAATAATTTAAAAAAATCACAACTTTAATATTGATCAGATCCCTAAAAATAACCCGATTTTCAGGCCATTTAAATATATATTTGAAGGGCTTATTGTGAAACAATGACGAGCCACAAAAACAAATATTTGAGAAAAATGACTTTTAAGTTTTATTTAAATCTATAAAATCAGTGCTTACCTATTATTCTCTCAAATTTATACATCATAAAAATACTAATGGATATTATATATTGGACAAAATAAATAAATAAAAATTGCATACACTATTTATGATTATAAAAATGATAATAATTCATTTTTGAAAAAGTGTGGCTGGTCATTGTTTAACAATAAGCCCTTCATATATATATAACATTTATACTGCTTTTTTGATGCAGAATTAAAAAAACAAGTTCTTATTAAGAATCCTATTTTATTTATAATACTGATATAAGAACGGAACATGCTTCAAAGTTCAGAAAACAGTTTTGAAATACCCTTAAACCTAAAAACACCCTAAAATAAAATATAATTTTATATAAATTTAAGATTGAATATCTCAAAACATATTTATGTAAAAATTTATTCAGTTTAATACTTAAGGTTATATATAACCTTAAATGGCGCAAAAATCTGAAAATTACAATAAAAACATAAAACTATAATTTCAAAACTATACAGTATATATGCAGTAACAAAACTAAATGCAGTAAATACAAAACTATACAGTATAGTTTTGAAATTATACTTTTATATGTTTTTATTGTAATTTTCAATTAAGTATTAAAGTAGTATTAAATACTTTTTGACTTAATTGATGTTAGTTAAGTCCTAGAACTTTTTACAAATCTAGTTCTTCCACATTGATTTCAGTTGATTTTAACTTAATGCCAATCCACAATTTATCATGGTTAAAATACTTCTTAATGATGTTTAAGTTTGGGCCTGTACTCTACCTCTTTGTTCTAACAGTATTTTCACTATGTCCTATAAAATGATGAAAACCAGTAAAGGTAGACTAGACCAGTTTTTAGACCATTGCATTGTTCTTGTTCTTTTTTATTATATATGATGCTGTTGAAGATTTTCCAAAAGTCTCTAGAGCCTAACATCTGAGATAAGACACAAGATTTAGTAAAAAGTAAACAATGGAACTTAACATTAGACAGCACCTTTTTACATTGACTTTTTGCAATATTAAACAGGCATTTGTTCTCAAGAGAGTTGTTCTCTTTAAAAAGATGAAAAAAATGATAACAATTAGATATTTCAGCTGCACAAGAAGGTGAAAACCATGGGGTAGAATGAGGCTCGACTTGGAACCGATAAGAAAGAATAAAAGCTTCTATACTACCCTGGATTCAAGCACTATGTAAGAGGTGCATTTGATAATGGAGAGAGAAAGCCTGAAGACCATCACAAAGAAAAGCACAAAAAGAAAGCTTTAGGGTAGGAGTAAGTAGTGCAATGATAATCCGAAGAAAAAATTGAAGAAAAAATATAATTTTTTTCTTCTAGAAAAGTAAACCAACTTTAATACTTAATCAAAAACTTATTTAGTATTTAAATACAAAAAGTTGTATAATAGAGAACTATGTTTTTATGATATTATAAGGAACTTGAAATATTAAAAATAAAAATAATAATAAAAGAAATTCAGACAAGGGTGTTTTGAGATATTTAACCCTAAAGTTGAATTATATAAATTACTTGTTTTCTTAATTTTTACATATATTACCTCGATATTTCAGCATTCTAAGTGCATATTTTGTGTTCTACAATTTTTTTGAAAACCAGTTTTGAAAAAACTTGTCAACATTAAAATTGTGATTTCACTAAAATAGTTCTATATTTTGCAACAAAATAAAATGCAATAGCAATTGTGAATCAAATAAATTAGCTCAGGGTCTAATTAGACTTACCTATAAATATGTCAATAATTTACATAGCAATATTGTAGAAACTTTTAAATGGGCTGATTTTTACAAGTACAAATACAACCCATTAGTGATATAACCACAGTTATTACTAATTGTCGCCATACAAGTTCAAAAAGATTTATTACAAGGCTGAAGTTCAAAAATCTTTATGCAGTTTGAGAGTTATCAACTCATAAAACAGCCTACTGATATGCAGTTATTACATTTTCAATATAATGTGATTTTTTCTTCTCTGCTTTTAAACTTAACAGACCTTTAATAGATTCTTGTTTTTAATAGTTTTTTGTCTTTTTTTATCATTCATTCAATAAAAAAACTTTAGATTTCTATTGATTTTGTTATTGGTTATACCGGTGACCAGCTTCAGTTAAATGAAATGGGGAAATATAGCTTCTTGTAAAACTAAACCCTTTGCAGCATTCCAGATAATTTAATGAATGGTGGGGTAGGGGATGCAAAAAATGTATGGGCAAAATTTTATCTTATTGTTATAAAATGCACAACAGTTTGTTAACTTCTTTTTTAGCTTCAAAAATATGTTTAATTGTGTTTAAAATGAGATATTTTTAAAACTGTAATTGTGTTTAAAGAGTTTAAAGTTGAAAACTATAAAAAAATTTTAACTTAATTTCTAATAAAATGTCTATTTAACCTAGTCCATTTAAACCTATAAAAAAAAGCAAGGAAAACTCTATCAGCACCAAATTAGGAAAATTGATTTTACAGTAGTTTTAAAGATCTTTTATTAAAGGTCAACTAAAAGATCAGTGTTGTTATTTGAGAGAGCTTTTGAATTTGTAGACTATGTTCATTATCGACAAAAAAGCATTACTTTTTGATTGCTTAATGCATTTAGCTGATCTTGAATCTGATCTCTTTCCTGTAAGAGCTTGGTACTTTGCATCGGATGGTAAATTTTAACCCACACAAAACTTAGTTATTTTACAATTATTGCAATAATGTTGATTTTTGTATATAATAAATAGCAACATTATTACTGAGTCCTTTACATTCATTCTTCTTGAATTATCTTTCCTGACCTCTCATGAAAACCATATATACAATGTATTATAAAGTTAGCATCTGTTAAAATTGCCTCTCTTTACCATACTTGATCTTTATCATTCTTACTCATGATTACATTTTCTACCTTTAAAAACGCATCAAAAATGTTGTTGGATCTGCTATAGCTGTTTTGGTTCAGCCTCTGTCCCATCATTATAAATTTGCACTTTTTTTTCTACAAATACTTTCATTTGCTTATCATTTGTTCCATCAAATAAAGATCAATTTTGCATCACCCGCTTTTCAGCATCACCCGGCATTCAGCTAAGTCACATACTTTTACTGTAACTATTCACGTTAAAAAAACTTTTATTGATCTAGTCTTTTCTGCACACATCAATGATTTAGAATTCTCTCCCATCCTTATGTTTTCCTGTCAATTTTCAGTTTATTAAGTCTTCTGTCAACTATATTCTTGCTCTTTAAATAATTTTCTTACTTCTTTTTCTTTGGCCACATTGCAGCCATTTTCTATATGTCTGATTTAGGTTGCTACAAATTGTTGCTTCACTACTATATATTCTATTAAATAGAATATAGCTCAAAATACCTCTTAGTGATATTCACTTTTTATTCTTTTCTACAAAAACTTCTAGAGTAATACCATATGAAACTTAGATAGCTGTGTGTTTATTATGTTTGTAAATGGCCTTATAATATTTTATTAAATATAACAACTTTTAACTATTAATGCTATTTGCACAATATTTTCAAGTGAATGTACTTACCAAGTATTTTGTTCCACTTTTATTTTTGGTTGTATGAAGTATAAAAAACATACTTGCATTTGATGACTTTCCTAAAGTAATAGTTGTGTGGCACTTTCTTGATTCAAGATGTGGAGCAAGTCTATTTACAATCACAACATCACACTTAATAAGCATATTCCTATTTTTACCTGAAATAAAATATAAGAATATTTAGTATTTAAAATATTAGAACATCAATTATTAAATAAACATTATTACCAAGTCAATAAAAATTTTAAGATATTGTTGTTATTTTTTTGATGATGTTGTTTTTGTTGTTCATGCAAACACTACTTTACTATTTTGTTTTAATGTATAAAATGGTTCTTGAAGTATTATTTGAGTTATTATTAAAAATACTATTTTTAGTATTATTATTTTATTCATTCAATAAGTTCAAGTAATCAGCCAAGTAGCAACATCGTAGTAAAAGTCTTAAACAGTTACAGAGATAACAGAGCATCGGCTATTACTTAAAAAAATAAACCCAAAATGAAATATTTAATAAACTTTTTTTTATGCAATACTGTGGACAAATTTTTTTGTAAAGCTATTATTTTATTATAACTTTCTTTGTTTTATAACTTTGATTCATGGCGATTTATTTATGTCATTAATAAAATAAAACTATTACTTAGTGTATCTATTTAAAAAAGAAAAATTCTAAAGATTAAACTATGAGATTAATCAATCTATTGTTACAGACGAATATAGTACCTGAAAAATGGAAAAAGGGTATTATATCTGTGGGTTATTATAGGCTAAAAAGCTATACAACCTATATAATATATATAAAAGTCTATTACATCTATTATATCTATTCCAAAAGTAAAGGCTTATTAAGATTTCAGCCCTAATAGCATGCTCATCTAAAAGAAGTTACTTAACTCATATACTTAACAATCTAAATACTTCGAAGTAAATAATCTACTTACTATTTATCTTATTTAAAACCAGTATGAATTCAGAAAAAGTAGCTTTACTGAACCAGTTTTCAAGCTATTCTCTCTAAATGGAGATCTTTGATCAACAATAATAGGTTTGTAACAATCATGTTAGAACTTAAGAGATCTTTTAAAACAGCTATATAAAAGCTTTTAATTAATAAATTAACAATATATAAAATGAAGGTAAAGTTCATAAATAGAAAATAAAAACTTGAGCATCTGAATGGTAAAACACAAATAGTCCAAATAGAAAGAAAATACATTAGATGAACTACTGTGTGGGTTCATCTAATGTATGTCTTACACAGGGCAGTATTTTCAGACCCTTACTTGTCATGAATGACATTGACAATGCAACATTATTTGTAGAGAATAATCTAAGCAGACAATACCTTAGTCTGTATAAACGGAGGAAGCTACAAAGAAACACTGACAAAAACAACTTAATAAAAGCTTTAAGCTCTTTATAGTAAGAGTAAAACAATGCAATAATTCCAAAACTATATAAAGATAACTAATAAAAAGCAAAAGTAAAACAAAACAATAAATCCACTTCACTATCAGTTTTGCGCATCTTGCTAGATAAATAAAATCTCAAATCCTTTAACTGCTACAAATGTATTAGCAGTTTTGCTACAAATGTATTAGCTTTTTTGTATCAATGATTAATGATGAATAACAAATAAATAATCAATGTTTTTTGTACCAATTGTACATTCAATAGTTAATGTTGAACACACAGGAGCCTGTATATCTTGTTTCAGGTGTAGACTTTGAATTAGAAAATTTACCATTAACTTCCTTTGAACTGACAATGTTTTTATCTGTAACTTTCTAAAAAATAAATTTCATGAGACTCTTTTCATAAAATTCAATCAAGAATACATTCTATTTGACCCATATAGTAATGAGCAGATTTTTTTGCATTAAATTTTACTGTAACAAAGTTCCTCAAACCAATGTTCAGCAAACCAGAAACCACACCCTTAATTGGATCCACAATAGGTGTATCGAACTTGCAATGAAAAATTAAATTATAGTTTCTATTAGAACAGCATAATGAATTAGTTTGTGAAACAATTCCTCTTTTTTCAAATTGAAATCCTGCACTAGGTTTTAGCTTTTCAATTTTTTCTCTTCCAGTCTTTTTTTTTTATTGAAAGTGTCTGTGAGTATTCTAGACATTCTTCTCTTTTTTCCATTGTTAGTTTGTTTACACCTTGTAGCTTTGGGATACAAACAAAAAATTTTAGGAGTTGTAACATACCCATCACACTACAAACATGGGCTACAAAGACAATCATAAATTCCATGTGGATATATGATTCTCTAGTAAAATAATATAGGACTAATATTTGTATAAATACTGAGTCTGGATATACGTCAAAACTTCAATAAAGCAAACTCTACTCATCTTACTAGAAGGGTCTATTAATCATAAGCTACCCACTGATGCACTATTTAAAAATTCCTTTTTAAAAACTAACTCAAGGAAATGTAAAAAATGGTGGGATTGTGTTTTATTTGCTTTAATTATGGCACAAAATTTAATCATTTCTTCTCATACAGCTTGATACAGCTTGTCTTACAATGCTTTGTGACAAAGCATTGTTGAAACATAAACAAAGTATCAAATGTTACACAACTTTTTGTTAATTATGACAAATTTGTTATAATTAACAAAAGGTTCTGATACATTCAACTCATTGAGTCTTGTTCCACATAAGATTTGTATTTTTAGGTTTGCATTAACTAAGACTCAACTATTGTCTTATACAGACGATTTTTGCACCTGTTCATAAGTAAGATCATATTGTATCTTAATACTTTTAATAAACATAAAAATTTAACTAGAAGTTTTTCTTGCTGAGTTGTAAATATTTTTCGTTTTGTGTTTTAAAACTAAATGCATACTCGTTTTCTTATTAATATCTTTTGATTTCGAGGAGCCGTTGTATTTCTTAAGTCTGTTATATAAAGTCATAACAGGTATGTTCAAGATTTTAGGCTAAAATAACTACTCTGATAAAATTTTTATCTTTCTCGGATAGAATTTTTATCTTTTGATAGCATGACAGTGCTAAAATTTAGCACTATTGTACTATCAAAAGATAGTACAATAGTGCTAAACAGAGATAGTGACTATCTTTGTTAGACTTCTTATATTTTATAACAATATTAATTGCAATACATAACTTATCTTCTGATAAGATGCATCCATTTTTTTTCTAATGTACTTGCGAACTATTTTTCTAAAATGAATTATTTAAATAACTACAGTTGTGTTTAAACATTTGAATTTCGGCGCGAAGTGTCACAAAATAATAAGTAAAAAATGAAGTTTAAAAATACATATTTTACCATACCGAATTGTACCAACTATACATGCAATCAACAGAACATATGTTTCCGTTAGCAATGTACCAATCCTTATCCTTTATTATAATAAATAGTGAGACTTAAAAAGGATGAGGATTAAAAGTACTTTACTTTAAAGTCTTTAAGCGTTTTAAAAATGTGACCTTATGAAATTTGTATTCCCTTCAAATTGAGGGGATTCAAACTTTAGATATTTGTAAATTTTGAACGCTAAGAGATTATTGTATGAAGTTATAAATTTATCGATTAATATAAATTTAGTTGAAAATAGTAAAAAAATATCTCATCAACTTATTGCTTTCGCGATTGAAGCAGTTGCGGCCAAAATTTTAGGGTTTTTTTTGTTCCCAGGTTCCAATCATCGCAATTTTTGTAAAGCATTCTTATTTCTTCCTTCCTACCAAGCAAATATTGTACAGCGGAATTTCAGTGGACCTAAATAGGCATTTTCAGCGGACCACAGTAGTTTTGCTCATCAGTTACTTAGTGGACTATTAGAGGCAGCTGCCAAAAGTGGCTGACCAATGACTAGCCACTATTAACACGTTGGAAAGTTATCGGCTTCCCATTTATAGCTGATGTCACTAATGGTCTACTAAGTAACCGATAACAAAAACTCCTATGAACCGCTAAAAAAAGCCAATATAGGTCCACTGCAAATCCACTAAAGCAATGTTCGCCTGGTTGTATATCTATATACACAAGTTAAATTTAATAAATTTAGAGTAAATCATGGACGGATGCAGTATATTTTGTTAATTGAGATGGCTTCTAAACATGGAGCAAACTCGACATTAGGGATGGCATTTTTATTTATTTTAATGCAAAAACACGAATTACTTTTTAGCGTAAATTACTTTACATAACTCATATAAAAATGTATAATTAACTTATATTTAAAAGTAATTCGTTTTTTTACATAAATTATATAACGAGTAAAACTTAATTACTTAAGTTTTTTGTTTTTTGTTTAAACATCTTCGCTTCCAACAAGGCTGCAAGCAACCACTAACTAGAGTTGGAAGTTACTGGGATAAAAAAAATGAAGATTGTAGAGCAAGATAACGATTGACAGACGACTTAAAGGATTGTAAATTATGTGAATCAGGAACGCAAGATGAAGTGAGCAAACTCCAAAGAACTAATGTTCGAGGAAAAAACTTGAGGAATAAGAGTTTTTGGAGCATTTAGGACACAGAAAAAGAATGATACTTAGTTGAATGACGAGTAACACTAGAATGAATTTTAGTAAATGGCACAAGAGACACTAGCTCTTTAGAGCATTGCCCATTATAGTATTTGTAGAAAAGAGAAAGAGAAGCAACGTTACGATGGTGTGATAATGGTTGGAGGTTGGCTACAAGAGCAGATCCAACTCATGCTTGTAATTGCCGTTTTACTGTTTTAGTATCATTTGGGTACATTGTTTTATAACACAGTTTTGATATGGCTTCTCGTGAAATCGGTGCCGGTATAGGGTATTTTGCCGCCAGAGGCAAAATCCCAGTTTGCCACCTAACTAAAAAGCACCAATATATTAAAAAAATACCTTAAAGTAAAACTATGAGTGACGTATAAAGTTGTATATTTGCAAAACATTAACTCCAAACACAAAAAGCAAGCAAAATACATACAAAATGGGCATATTTTAACATGACTTAGTAAATGAAGTTTACTTTCCTACTCTTTTCAGATGCAAATGCCTTCAATAATTCAGTAAAGTCTAATTTTTTAGTCATATCACTTTCTATGGAAATTAAAGAAAGAAGATTCTCAAACAATTTTGTATATCTTAAGTAATCTAATTAATTTCAGTTTTAAAAAACTACGCTCTCCAGATGCAACTGGCTGTGTTAACAAAATTCGTAAAGGAATAAAAACATTTGAAGTGAAATTACTGTTTCTTAAAATAAAATCTAGTACTTTTAATGGTGACGTTTTTGATTCGATTAATTCAGACAATGCAAGCAATTCATCTAAGTATTCCATGCCATCAATATCTGCAGAAGTATCTGTGCTTAATATTTTTTGAAGATTTAAAAATTTTTCTCTAAGACTTTCCTTTGAAAAATCTTTTTTAATATTTGCAGTATTGTACAGGAATTTAAAAGCATCACAGTGCTCATTTAACTGGCTAAATCTTTCTTCAATCGAATTTATAGCACTATCCAAAATGCAATTAAAACATTCTATTTTAAATCTCTCTTTTGGATTTATAATGGGATCATCTCAAGTCTCATAAGAAAAAATGTGCTTTTTAAACCTTGGTCTAATAGAAACTTCAAATTAAAATGATGGCTCCAAATCTAACTCAGCTGCAATTAATTCTGAATCTGAAATAACTTTTTCAAAAGCTTTATCTGAGCGATATAACTTTAAGAAGTTAACAATTTTGTTCAAAGTTTGTTTGGCTTCAGAAATGTCAGTTTCAATATTCTGAATAACTTTGCTTGCTAAGTTTACTTGGTTCAAAGTATTGAACCATATCAAAATACAGCAACAAAATTAAAAGTTTTTTATCTTTTGAGCTAATATCTATGCTTCATAACGTAAAAATGGATCATAAGAAACGTCCTGGCTGATTTTAAAAAGAGCAACAAAGATTTCTCCAGCACAGTATCGAAAAGGTTGCACAGCTTCAATCCTGCTTTCCCATCTTGTTGCACTCAAAGGTTTTGGAGAGATTTTTTTCCAAGATGATTTTTCAAAACTGTCCATCTACGAGATGATCCACTAAGATAGTTATAAATGGCTTGCACCATAAAAAAAAAAGCTACAGCCTCTCTAGATGATTTTGCAGCATCATTAACAACCAAATTTATTGAATGAGCATGACATGATACAAAAAAGGCTCTGCTGTTCTTTTCCAATATTCTTTTCTACACTCCTGACTGATATCCTCTCATATTTGCATCGTTGTTGTAGCCCTGTCCACGCATATCTTTAATTGGAATCCCAGTTTTTGTCAACATTTGTAGAATAACATCTGTGAGTGCTGCACTAGTTGTCTGCTCTACAGGTATGAAATCAATGAAATGTTCACAGACTTTAACTTCAACATTTTTCATCTGAACCATACGTAGCACAATTGACATTTGTTCCACTTTACTCACATCTTGGGTACAATCCACTATAATGGAAAAATATTTTGCCATTTTAAATTTTGACAAAATTTCTTCACGAATTCGTTTTGCAATTATTTGAATAAGTTCATTTTGAATATTTTTCCCCAAGTAATGGGTGTTAATCTTCTAATTCTTTATTCAGTGAACATGATCTGCCATAACTGCATCAAACTGTGCTAGCAGTTCAACTAGTTTTAGGAAGTTTCCATTACTTTTCTCATGTAAAACATCAGAATTTCAACGAAAGACAAGACATTGTTCTCCTTAAAATGTCATTATTGCAAATAATCTTTCCAGAACTACCTGCTAACGCTGTATCTCTGCACTGAGAAGTTGTTGTTGTGATGCATCAGTTGTTTTGTTGGTATCTAGTCGGTTTGCTAATTCCATCCATACGCTTAATGAACAGATGTGATTTTTAGAAATTTCATGTTCATTCAGCTGTCTGTGCAATTTTTCCAGTCTACAAAACCAATTGTCTTCAAATGTATGTTCATGTCACCAAACAACTTACATGAGAAACAAAAACAACATCTTTTCTTTTAGAGTAAATAAGCCAGGATCTTTTAACCATTTTTGAGTACTTTTTGCGTGCATGAAGGATTAAATCTTCTGTTTTTGGCATTGACAGGAAATAGAAAAGATGGATTAGGTGCTGATGAACCATTTTTAACAAGAGTCACTCGAAGATCGTCTGTAATTCGATCAGGCCAATTGGCAGGTTCTGTCAGGTCTGTAGTTGGTAAAGTTTGAAAACTCTGTTCTACTTATGGCAATGCAATTTGCGAAGTTGTAGATAAATTTGTTTCATCTCCCAATTTAGATTTTCCACCTTTTAGCTCATTTTTCACTTCCAAGTTTGAACTTGTTGTTGCATCTTGAATTTCATGGATTTCATCACAAACACTAACATCACAAGGATCTCTCATTGTTGTTGTTGGCTTGCTTTTGGTATTATTTAAAAAATTGCTCAAAGATTCAGACATTTGCTCATCATCTTCTCTTCGTTTTTCTTTTTGCTTTCTGTAGAAATCACCAGACTTCTTTCTTTTATGTCCTACCATTTTTATCTATGGATATCAGAAAATACATAACCAAAACTCAAAATGCCGCCCTAGGAAAGTGCCGCCCGAGGCAGCTGCCTCTCTTGGCTGTGCCTAGAGCCAGCAATGCGTGAAACCGCAAATAATATCTTGAAAAGTACTGAAAATTTGAGTAAGAAAAATCGCTTACAGGCTTTTCAAAATGCAGGTTATAGCAAATCTGGTGCATACAAGGTTCTCGGACAAGCAGAAAAGATGGTGGGTGTTACTGATGGTCGTAGAAACAATGGAGCTGCTAGAAAGATTACTGGGGCTGCACTTGGAGGTCTTATACGTGAATTTAACAACGCAACAAACAAAAGTTTAAAAAGAGCTGTCCTAAAATACAATGTTTGCCACAAAACTGTCTTAAATACTTTGAACAGACATAGTGCTTATTGTCACAAGCGAAAAACAGCACGGTTTTACCATCCAGTTAAGAAAGGTGAAATAAAAAAAGCCCTTGGACAACTTTATTGACAGCCTTTAACTAAGGGAGAAAGTGGACTTCCGATCATCATAATGGATGATGAAACATATTTAACAAAGAATGATGGGGCCAAGTTTTCAAGTAAAATTTTTTATGCCAAAGATGCTTCAACAACTCTAGAAGAGATTCGCTTCTCAGGTCGCACCAAGTTTCCCTTGAAAGTAGGTGTTTGGTATGCATGGTGTGATCATGGCGTTTCTGATTACTTTATCTGGAACCAGGGAATGGTCATTGATGCCCAGATGCACAAATTTGAATGCCTTCAACAAAGAATAATCCCCTACATTAAGAAGCACTGCCTTGATTAAGCTTGCATCTTTTGGCCAGACAATGCTTCATCACATTATTCTTCAAAAGTAGTTAAGTATTTAAACAGCAAACAAATTCCATTTGTTTTGAAACAAAATAACCCCATTAATGTCCCTCAATGTCGCCTTATCGAGCTCCTTCATGCTGAAATCAAAAGACAAGTGTTTGCTGATTCCTTTTAACCAGAGAATGTTGATCAATTAAAATTAAGAGTGTGTCAAATCATGAATGAGCTTGCAAAGCATGCTCCAAAAATGTGTACCAACTTTTCATCTCGGGTGCTCTTGCTGACAAAGCTTATCGCAATGTATTATTCTCTGTTCAAAAGTAACTTGTAAACTTGTATAATGAATATAAATCTTTTATTGGAATGAATAATTTGTCTTTCTTTTTCGAGTTTTTCAAAAATTTTTAACAATAACAAGGTTTTTTAAAAAATTATATGAATCAACTACACACACGTTATGTTTACAATGCGTTTTTGCGCCTTGTCTAAAAGAGAAAGGGTATTTGGAGATCCACCCCAGATATGGCAGCAGTATTCCATACAAGGCCGGATTTGAGATTTGTAGAGATAGAGAATAGAGTCCGGAGTAAGAAAGTGTTAAGCTCGATAGGAGATGCAACCTTAGCAGATGCTAATTTTGCAACAGATTTGGTATATGGTTTCCAAGAAAGATCAGAAGTAATTCAGGGGTTCCTCAAGGTTCTATCCTTAGCCCTAGGATTGACTCTGATCTTTCCAAGAAAGATCAGAGTAAATCATGGGGGCAAAGATAGAACCTTGAGGAACCCTTGAAGTTACAGAATAAGAAGAAGAGTACTGTCCATCGAGGACAACTTTTATACTACGATTGGAAAGAAAGGATTCAATAATCTTGAATATGTTACCAGATACACCATAAGAAGAGAGCTTATGGAGAAGACCAGCATGCCAAACTTTATCAAAAGCTTTAGAAATGCCAAGAGCGATAACCTTAACCTCTCCGTCTTTATCTAATGCACGATAAAACCTATCGGTTATTACTGTAAGCAAATCAGCTGTAGAACGAGGAGATTGAAATTCATACTAATGATCAGAAAAAAAAGTTATTAAATTCAAGATGAGAGATTGAGTGTTTTTTAATTAAAGATTCAAAAACCTTGCTTATCATAGGAAGAAAACTAATGGGACGGTAGTTAGACAAATTAGATCGCTCTCCAGAATTTTTGAAGATAGGGATAACAGATGCCGTTTTCCAGCAGGCTAGAAAACGAGACTCTGATATGCACTTGTTAAATAGTTTTGAAAGTATAGACAACAGCTCCGAAGAACACTTCTGCAAGACAGTAGCAGGTATGTTGTCCGGGCCACAAGCTGTAGAAGAGTCTAAGCGGGAAATCACTTTAGATACAGAAGCTAGAGTGATGCGAATTTCAAGCAATGGATCAACCTGTTTGACGGCTATATCAGGTAGAATGCAACTAGTGGAATCAAGAGATGACATTGATGAAATGTTCTTATCAAACAGTTCAGCTTTGTCTTTAGGAGAGGTGATACAGTCTGAACCATACAAGAGAAGTGGAACTACAGATTTACCCTTATTATTAATACTATTAAAGATTCTCCAGAAGTTACGAGAGCCTAATTTTTGTGATAAAATACGAGATTTCATGACCTGAGAATAGCGGGCTTTGGCGTTAGAACAAACCTTTTTACAATGGTTTCTAGCAGTAATAAACAGACGTCTGTTTTCTGGAGAATTGTTTTGCTGATAGATATGGAAGTAATGATTTTGATTGGAGGAGGGAAGGCTTAACCTAGAGTCGTAGAGAGGGAATAAAAGATTCCATGCCAGCCTGAGGGAATAAAAGATTCCATGCCAGCTATCACGAAGAAAATCAGGGAAAGAGTCCCAGTCAGCTTTAAGGTAGCTGTAAGAGGTACAATGATAGGGGGATTTAGATGATGAAGAAGAATGAGATAATAGTTTTAGAGAGATCAAACCGTGATCAGAAGCACTTAAGGGTGAATGTGGAGAAACTGATCACTGACTAGGATCAGAAACAAGACATAAGTCAGGTAGAGAAGGTAAATGATTCGGGTTGCCTGGAAAGCGAGTTGGAAAGTTGGCTATTTGAGTTAGGAATTGAGAAAGGCTAAAGTTGTGGGCTTTAATGCCTGCAGAATCACTGACACTTGAGCCAAGTCATTTAGTGTGGTGAGCATTAAAGTCACCAACAACAACAATAATAGCTGATGGATAAAGAGAGAGGGCTTGGTTAATATGATCAGAAATAACATCAAAAAGAGTGCAATCTTGAGATGAAGGAGAGCGATGTAGAGCAAATAGAGAGGCGATAAAGGTAAGTGGTGCTAAACAAAAGCACATAAAAGAATAGCCTGTGTATTCAAACTTAGTTTCCCGAAAAATGGGCGAATTCTTACGAATGTAAATGCTCAGGCCAACCATGTGACTATTGGAGTCTTTACGAATTAAAGGAAAATAACCATCAACACTAAGATCACAAGATGAAACAGCTGAACTCAAATTGGTCTCATAAAGAGCAAGTAGGTCTGGTAAACTTTGCAAGAGATATGACTCAACAGAAGAAAAGTTACTTTGAAGACCACGAATATTAGTGAATGATAGATTTAGAGAACTTGGTGGTGACGATTGTTTTTTGTGTTTTATAGTTTTTAGTACTTTATTCATTTTTAAATTTGCTGAAGAACTTGACTCAAAGCATAGATGGTACTAAGAACACTGTTTAATAGCCCAAGCAACTGCCTCATTACTATTAATAAACCTTAAGCCGTAACAAGGGGCTTCAAATGTGGTCTCGGCAATGCAAACCAAAAATACAAACAGAGACACAATCCATGCGCAACATGGCACTGTTAATGCGTTGATATTTTCCAGCTGTTGATCGAATCAGCTTCTCTGAGAGCTACCACAGAGTTCGGGAAACCTGACTACCAGCCGGCCTCAGAACCATAAAAACTGACTTTTAGTGCTGTACCCTCATTAGGAGAAAATAAAATGAGTTGCCTACTCATAAAAACAGAGACACAAGCAAAATCAATGCATTGGGTCAAGAAGACCCAACATTCAACATTCTAAACTGGAAACAGTCTATTAAAAATACATTTACTCTAGCCTAATAGATGAAAAAGGGGTGTGAGGTTGGTCAACAGATACAATCTGTTTACCCCTTAAGTCTTTGCCAAGGAGGTCTTCTACATGACAGTAGCCGGATGCGTTTAACATCTGCCCAAGAAGAGTATTTTTATTGAAACAACATCTCTAGCTTTTACTCAACCAAGAGCTCCAAGGCAGGGGGTATTTTAAGTCGGGGTTGGCATCTCTTAGCCTTTGCCTAAAAAGGCGTATCCTACAAGGCAGCAGGACATGAAGCAGATTGTACTGGGTTACATGTTACCAGTAGCAAGATAACCTGACCTGTCAGAAGTTAAGTTTTTAAATGAGTAACTGTTACTTAAAAAAGCAGTTTACTTTTACAAGTAAAATTCATTTGAATTTTTACTTTTACTTGTAATGCAACTTACTTTTAACAGTATGTCGTGTAAAGTAAATTACTTTGAAAAGTAATTTTGGTTATAATTGTATAAAAAAATTTACATCGAAATGTAGTTTACTTTTTAAATGTAAAAAAAGTTATTTATGAAGTAAACTTATGTAAATATAATATTTAAAAAACATAACACCTATTTTACAAAGTAAAATTAAACTACATCATATCAACAAATTGCTTTCATGTGTAAAAGTAACTAATTAGTAAACCAGCTTACAAAAAAGTAATTTAAAAAAAATTGTTATTTACTTTTACAAATAAAAACAAATTTTTTCCTTGAAATTTCATTCTTTTCTTTGTAAGTAAGTATAATGTAAGTTATATTATTTTCTTTCTCAAAAAATGGTCATTTCATGTTAGTTTAAAATAAATTTTGTGATAGGTTGCGTATTCAAATCCATTGCCTGTTTGAGGGCACTTCTGGGTAATACTTCAGGTAACACTCTGATATATAAGGGCAGTGTTTGAGGTGGGGAATTGGGAAAGGATCTTTTTTCAGGTATATCATAACGGGTAGTTTTATTATAATTAAGGGCAAATATAGTCAACATGCGGGTACAACAGTAGTGTAGAGACGGCCTTACCGCCTCATTAGTGCTTTTAGGGGCTACTAAATAATGATTGATTTTTTATTTATTTATTTTTTGAGCAGAAATAGGTTAGTGGTCATAATGAAACTTTGACGATGAGGTGGGGGGGGGGAGAAGGGGGAAAAGGGGCATAATTTCTAAGCTAAGGTTAATTCATGCACGTGTAAACTTTGACTAAGTCACTGTTCTTTAGAGCACGCTTTTTCTCCTGTTTTTTTCTTTGTATTTGCCTTTTCAATCAAGTATTTTGTTATGGTAATATGACGCAATATACTATTTTTGGTACCCGCAAGTACATCGGCTAAAACAGTTTTCAAAAAAATATAAGCCATTTATACTATCTGATATAATATATGCAATTAAATGAGTGTTTATCAAATATAATTTTTTGTTGCGTTTTATCGTATATAATCTATTTGAAAAAAGATGGTAAGGAAAGCGGCTTAATCTTCTACTATAGGCTAATAACCTCCTTTTTGTTGCGTTGGTGTCCAACCCGCACAAGAATGATTAGAAAAATAAAATTTTATTTAATTAAATTAGTGCTTTAGAAAAAACTTGTATTTTTTTTTTCAAATGTTCCAGATAACCTTCCAGACTAGGTAGAGCTCTGAAACTTCCAGCATTTGTGTAAATTTAATAAAAGTACATCTTAAAATTGTTTTCAGAGCCAACTGGAGCACTCCACTTTTTTGAATCTCTCTTTTTTTTTTCAACTTTACTTGATCTTTCAGACTTTACTTTGATTTTACTTTATCTTGATGGCATTTGTGTAGTCCCTATATACATACGTGTTAAATTTTTGTTTACTAGGCAATGGGGGTCGTACCCATAAAATTTTTCTCTAATATTTTGTTTTTCTTTAAAGTTGGAGTTTAAAACTTTTTAGAAAGATTTTTCGCAAAAATAGCTTTGAAAAGGCATTTTTTTGATTTATTTGTTTTAGTATTAGTTTTTTTGTCGGGATGGTTCAAAAAAGCACACTTTCAAATTTAAAATGATATAGTCGATTCTGAAGAAAAGTGTCTTGATGTTATTTTATCGTACAGATGAAATAACTTCAAGTTCTTTTTATTTCAATAAATTTTTGTCACTTTTTTTACTTTAAATTTTTTAAAATTTGAAGCAAAAAAGTTAACAAAAGAGCAAGTCACAATATTTAAACAACCAGATTCCAATCACATATTTAAAATCAGGCCCGTAGCAAGCTTTTTGTTTTTGTTTGAGAATTTAACTTTATGTAATAACATAGAGCAAACTCCAAACTTTTATATATTCATGTTTATGTAAAGCTTTTCAAAAGTATTGCGATAATCGGAGTCTGTTAACAATAATCCCCTAAAATGTTAACTTCCCATTTCATCGCTATTTTCATCGCTCTCACACTAACGGCATTTCATGGCATTAGTGAGAGAGCGAAGAGTTTATAACATTTATATATAAGTACATTATTTTAACATTTTAAACTAAATTTAAGTTCATTAACAAGTCTCTAATGTCATGCAATAATCTCTTAGTGTTCAAAAACTATGACCATATAAATTTTGAACAACCTCTCCAATCATTTCGGGTATTTAAAATATTATCTTGAATTAAATTATAAGTTCGTCTGACAATCAAATTCTGTTCCTCATTCAGAAGTTCGGAGCGAAAAAAACTCTTTTTTTGTGAATAAGTAATTAAATGACGCGAACTTAAATTTGTCGAAGAATAACGAAGAAAATTAAGTTTTTATAAGTGACTTACGTCAACAAGATCATTTGTAAGGTGGTTCACGGAAACAAAAATTGAATTTTCGATAAAAAAAATGTTTTCGAAACTCTATTTTTGTTTCGGTAAGTTCGAAATAATTTCAAACTAATTAATTTTGCATCGAAAAGATTTAAACATTTCGAAATTGTAAAATTTGCTTCGAAATATTATTTTGATTTCGAAATTCTGAAAATATTACCGAAACAATTTTTCACTTTCGAAATTATAAAATTTGTTTCGAAATATTTTTGTGATTTCAAAATTCTAAAAATAACACCGAAATAATTTTTCACTTTCGAAATTCTAAAATTTGCTTCAAAATATTTTTGCGATTTCGAAATTCTGAAAATAATACTGAAGCGATTTTTTTACTTTCGACATTCTAAAATTTGCTTCGAAATATTTTTTCAGGGATTAAAACCTCAAAGGTTCTTTTGCAGGGATTAGAACCCTCAAGATAAGATAGGGGGTTGATATTTTGTGACATTTTGTGGAAAAGGGAGGAGGGGATCTGAAAAGTTTTTTGCGTGACATAATTTGCTAATGACCTCTTACATCTACACGGTGAAATGTTTCATATAAAATATTAGCTCTCTCAAAGTGAATAAAACCAACCTATAGCAAAAGCTACTTAAGTGTTTTGTTTACAATTTAAATTGTAAATTTTGAACGCATAATTTTTTAAATTTTTACTTATTCACTTATTCAAGTTTTTACTTTTTATTAAATAAAGATGCTTAAAAGCATCTTTATTCAATATTGAATAAAGCTTAAAAGCATCTTTATTCAATATTGAATAAAGCTTAAAAGCATCTTTATTCAATATTGAATAAAGCTTAAAAACATCTTTATTCAATATTGAATAAAGCTTAAAAGCATCTTTATTCAATATTGAATAAAAAAAATTCGAACTTCTAATTCAAAATAAAATTCAAAACTATATTTGGTTAAACTATAGTTTATTAGTCGAAATGTGAGGAGGAGGGGGGGGGGGGAGAGGGGGAGGGGAAGTAATAAAAGAAATCAAGTAATTTATGTCTGTTTTATACATTTTTAAATTATATAACTTAAATATTAATGAAACAAAACAATATGAACGCCTCGCAGGATAAATTTTGCTAGGTCCAAATGATTTAATATTGTGAAAAAGTCCTTTTGATTTCTTGATAAATATAAAACAAATATAAGTCTAAAATAGTAAAATAAAAGTAAATATAAGTTTTAAATTAAACTATTTAGATATGAAGGGTCACACAATTTAATTATGTTTAGAGCCCTAGTTAAAGAACAGAACGGATCGGCACTGTATATCGGATCGATATTGTATGAAAATCTTTTTAACAATCACATGCAAAGACTGCTAAAAAAAACAGAAAAAAACAATAACACATAACTATAAAGTTTTTTAATATAATAATTATAGTCATATGTTATGAAATACAGAAGCTAACTAACAATATTTTTGATTTAAATTAATTGGGATATCGAAAAAAGATATTTGTAATTTTGATTATTTATTATTTATAAAAATACTGAAGAAATGAAAAAATAATAAAAATAAAATGTTAGTATAGTAAAAATAGAGAAAAAGTATACAAAAATAGTGTAAGATGAAAATAATATTATTTTTACAAATACACACCCAATGAATCTTTCCCAACCTCTTTTCAGGCCTGGTTGCTTGTATATTATTTTTTAAATACTATGTTAAAACTAAGATTTGGCAAGTTACTTACTGTTAACATTACGAATTGTTAACTTAGGCGGAATTTAATTCTAGTTACCATACATAATTACCGGAAGACGTTGTGAAGCTACTTTCAGTTACTTAAGCTACTCTTAAGTACTTTTAGTTGTTCTCAAGTGACCGCCGATACCGGTACCGGTAACTAAAAGTAATTTTTTTGGAAGTTGCTGAAATCCTCAAACCCTTAATAGAACTTCAAGGGAGTAAACAAAAAACTTAGTGATGGGTTAGAAGAGAGGTTGTTGGGACGGAAGGAGATACTATATTTTAATTTTTTAAAATGAAAGGAAGGGGGCATATATTTTATTCAAGCTCTGAAAAAACTACATTCTATTCAACAGTCTTATTTGCTTTTGTTAATAAAATAAAATTAAAAAGATTTTTAATGTTCAATCAAATAAAAAAATATTAGAAATGCATGTATAAATATTCGACTAAATCGACTTTTAGTCGATTAGTAGATAATCCAAAGTCGATTAGATCCACTACTGGATTTTTCAAAGTCGACTAATTTCGACAAGTAGACTTTTAGTCGATTTAGTCGAAGTCGATAGCAACACTAGTTTAAACACTTTTTAATTTTAAATTTGCATAACGTAAGTTTAGACCTTAGATTTAGAATTTACATAAAAGTTCGTGGGCTTTTCTTAAATGATATATTTACGCAAGTATAAGAAATTTACGCAAGTGTATGAAACGCACGTATAAGAAATCATTATTGCAATATAAACGGCTAATTAGTCTCTAGTGGTTATATAGATGAGATTTACAACGATTTCAAACAATTTTATTATATCTTAGCAATCTTTTTGTTGCATAACTCTAAAATGTAACTAAAGTTATAATAGTCTAAAATGTAAATCAAATAAAATAAAAAAAAATCTCCTTAATCGCTCAGTAACCTAAGTGAAGTAACATCTGTTACAAATTTACTAATAACATAAGTTACTAATTTATTAATATTTGTTGTATGCGTACGAGTAAAAAAACTACTTGCTTTTTAGTTTGAATAAACAAAAACAAATAAATCCGTTATTAAGAAAGGAATAAGAAAACGAAGCTTCGTTTGGACATATTTCGAAAAAGACCAAAAGAATCAAACAAAATGCAGCATATGTTATAAGATTCTACCTTACAACAGTTCGACCAGTTCAATGCTATCCCATTTATCAATTGATAATTGCATTAATTCAAAGGTATCTAAAAAAATCAACAATTTTACTCAACGATGTCGATATATCCGATATTGAGAGCGGTAATGAAAATAGTTTTGAAGAGACTGGTCATAAAAAATTAAACAAGTTATTGATGAACTTTATTGTTGGTACTGATCAGCCGATTTCGATAGTACGTCATCCAGATTTTGGAAATTTAGTTAATTAGTTAAACAAAAGCTACAAAATGCCATGCATAAATACGGTGAGCAAAAAATTAATTGCGTCAATAGTTACTGACTCAGGTGCAAACATTTTCTCTGCAGTAAATCAATTTGATGATAATGTTCTTAAGATTCCATGTGCTGGTCATCGTTTGAATCTTGTGGTTAACGATCTTCTAAACACGAGAGATATAGAAGTAAAAAAAACTAAAAAATGGTTCAAAGCGTTACGAAGTAAAGGATTACGACGGTAATGGAAAATTAGTTAATAAAAAAATTACAGAAAGTGAAGTTAAAGAAATTGAAAAAATGAACGAAGACAAATTGGAAATCGCCAAGGTAATTCCATCCTGTAGGCTCATTGTTGGTCCATTTAAGCATTCGGAGATGTTACAAAAAAAGTTAAGAGAAGTTCAAGAAACACTTCGATATGAAACTAAAATAAAGTTAGTACAGTATATAGCTATTCGCTGGAATAGCCAATTCGATATGATTGAATCTATATTAACTAATAAAACTGCGTTGGATATGATAAGCATCAAATACCAAAATATAAAAGACTATCTTCCCATTGCTAATGAATTTAAGGTGCTGGAGGATTTATGTGATTTGTTACACCCAATTAAAGAGCTAACAAAACTTTTTAGCGGAAAGAAATATGTTAGAGTAACATTTCTGTTTCCAACATTGTATTCTCTACTAAACGGAATACTTGAATCGCAACCCATTTTTACAGAACTAGTTAAGACTTTTCAAAAGGAATTATTGAGGTCTCTAAAAGGGCGTTTTAAATACATTTTTGCTCATGATTTTTTCTTAGCAGCTACTTTTCTTGATTTCAAATTTCGTAAATTTGAGTTTATCAAAAATGATATCGATAGATATGAATGCATTACAAAGGCAAAAATGTTTATAAAAACATTTTATGAAATGCATCTAAAAGAATCCGAAGAAATCGATATAACGATTGAAACAAATTATTTAAATAACACTTTAAACTCATCAAACAGCTCAACTGACAATACCATAAAAATATTTCAGCAATCGTCAACGCCACCGTTTGCAAATACTACTACTTTCCTTAACAACAAAAGACGAAAGCCAATCAACTTAATTGAACTTGTGACAGATAAATTATGTTGTCATTTAATTGAAAACAATGATAAACTTGAAAAAGAAATAAACGATTATAGTCTGCAATACTTTCAGAGCTACGAAAATAGTGCCATCGAATTTTTCCAAGCTAATCAAAAATTGTTTCCAGTTTTGACACAAACTGTACGGGTAATATTTTCAGTTCCAGCGACATCGATGCCATCAGAATGCTTATTTAGTTCAACCGGTTTAATAGGTACGGAGCTACGGAACCGGCTGGCGCCGAGCTTATTGAAGCAGTTAGTTTTTATTGAAGAAAACAAATAATGAAAAACATTTCTTTATCAAATAATGTTAAAAGAGTTCGAATTGAACTGAAATTTGTTTTCACTTATAATTCTTAATAACTTAAAACACTTGTATTCTTTTTTTGTTTATCTGATGAGCTTTTTAACAAACAGCTTAATTAATGACAAGTTGTTTTCTTTCCAGTCTTTCTTTTCTTTTCCTGTCTGGAAAAAACACCAGTGTTTAATCATTGAGCTGCCACCAGGGCAGACGCTAGTATGTGTCACGTGGTGGGGTGCAATTGAAATTTTTGCTAAGTAAAAAATAAGGTCCTTGTTTTTTGAAATTCGACGACTGACTGGTCTAAAAGGTCTACTTTTGCCGGCTTATTTAAAAGGGTAAACTTTTCCGACTAAATGCACAAAAAATGCTTTGAGAAGGGAAGGGGTGTGAATAATTTTAAATTTAAGTAATCTTTCCCCGTCACTGAATGGTTTAGAATTTGTAACTAAAGAGTAATATATATATATATATATATATATATATATATATATATATATATATATATATATATATATATATATATATATATATATATATATATATATATATATATATATATACATATATATATATATTTATATATATATATATATATATATATATATATATATATATACATATATATATATATATATATATATATATATATATATATATATATATATATATATATATATATATATATATATATATATATATATATATATATATATATATATATATATATATATATATATATATATATATATATATATATATATATATATATATATATATATATATATATATATATATATATATATATATATAATAAAAGGTCTACCTTTTATTATGTATTAAAATTTAATGTATTAAAATTACTTTTTGGATTTGGAAATTTAACTTTCCAAATTTCTTTTTTTTTTCTTCCTGAAATAATTAAACTTTTCGAAATCTAGTTTTATTTTGGAAATTAATTTAGGCTATCAAATATTGTTTGGTTTTTTTCGAAATTAATTGCACATTTCGAAATTATTATTTTTCTTTCGAAATTAAGCTCACTTTTTGAAATCCTTTTTTTTTTTTCGAAATTAATTTCAGTTTTCGAAATACACTTTTTTTTTTTCGAAGTTAATTTCACTTTTCGAAATTCTGTTTTTTCTTTCGAAATTAATTTCACTTTTCGAAGTCCAATATTTTATTTCAAATTTAATTTTACATTTCGAAATTCTTTTTTTATTTCCGAAATTAATTTGGCTAGTTCGATTATTTTCATAAGTTTTTATAGATTTCGAAAAAAAAAAGAAGTAGTTCGGTACCGTTTTAATCGAAAATTTTCGAAATTTGCAATTTCGATAATAAACCCTAATCATTTGTATTTTTCAAACAATATTATAATATTGTTCAAATTATTCTTATTTTTATTATTATTAATTTGATAATTATCAAATTAATTTTTTTTTCAAATTTAATTTCGTCATTGATTTTTTTTTTTTTTTTTTTTTTATTAAAAGACATTCTTTAAGGTGGCTATTACTATTAAAATCTGAAAAAATAAAAAAAAAGTGAAATTTTTTTTTTTCTTATTTGTGGAAGGTTTAACCTTTATAAACAATAAATAACGTACAACAATGGTATAAAAGTTTTATAACTTACCCTAATTTTGTTTTTTAAAAAGGGGCAAACTTCTAAAATTTTAAAAAATTCCATAGCAACGGCCTTAGCGACCGTTGAAACCTTTTTTCTCCATAACTTTGAACAGTTTTTCTCACAAATTTTACTGCATCTTAACCAGGTTGTTATCTACACTGTTAATTTAATTCCGAGCTAAATGCCATTTGCCAAAAGTACTAAAATCATACCACATATTTGTCTTAGTAATTTTTGTTTTTAAAAATATCTTGTTGAGTTCACCAGTGTTATTAAGAATTTATTTTGATAATATTATTATAGTATGGGATCTAAAAACAGATATAAAAAGGTAAGAGCAAAAAAAAGACGTTTTTACGAAAGAAAATCTGTTGAGGTTGACATAACTCCAAATGAAACACCAACAGTTGCATTAAATAAAGTAACTGTAAGTCCTGTTATCGACAGTTCACATGCATCAACTTCGTTTAACAAAATTGATTTATCTTTTTTAAAAGTAACAAATAACAATTAAAAGGAAGCTAGTAATGATGATTGTAACTTGATTGTTAATTCAGACTTGCTAATTCATTTACTTAGTTTGATTGGTCGGTGCCCAAACTGCACAGCTGCAATCAAAGTTTTTCACGACATGGAAAATAAAAAAGGACTTGCTTACAGTTTTCTTCTCTCTTGCAATGAATGTGATTGGAGTATAAACTTTTTAACTTCTAAACCGATTATAGAGGATCATGGAAAAAATGGTCCAAAATCTTATGAAGTAAATTACAGATTAATAATGGCTTTTCGTGAGATAGGTTGTAGTTTTACTGCAATGAAAAGATTTTGCTCTATTATGAATATGCCACCACCCATGAATTCAAAACCATTTGAGCCTGCAAACAAGAACTTGCATGATTCATATGTTGATGTAGCAGAGAAATCAATGAGAAATGCTGCATTTGAAATCAGACAAAATGTACTCAATGATAACTACCATAAAGATACAGTTGTCAATGTATCTGCAAGTACAGATGAATCATGGCAACATTGCGGATATACATCTTTAAATGGTGTAGTCACCCAAATATCTAATGGAAAGTGTGTTGACATTGAAGTTCTTTCAAAAATCTGTAGGTCTTGCAGTTTATGGGAAAAGAAATGAAGGTCAGCTGACTACAATTTGTGGAAATTCGGACACAACTGCAAAATCAACCATGTGGGCAGCTCTGGTGCAATGGAAGTAGAAGGTGCAATAGAGATCTTTGGTCCTTCAGTAAATAATCGAAAACTTCGATACACTACCTACATTGGTGATGGAGATACCAAGTCATACCAAAGTGTTGTTACATCAAATCCTTATCCAGGCTTTGAAATTAGAAAAGCAGAATGTGTAGGGCATGTGCAAAAACGATGTGGTGCATGGCTAAGAACTTTGCGAATAAACTATCGTGGTAAACTGTTACCACGATACCAACAGATGGTAAACTTTTGGCAGGTAAAGGACGCCTTACCGACAAAGTAATTAATAGACTACAGAATTATTATGGCTTAGCAATACGCCAAAATACAGATAATCTTTGCAAAATGAAAAAAGCAATTGGTGCTATCATTTTTCATTGCTGTGAAAATGATGACTCAAACAAACGTCATGAACTTTGTCCAAAAGGAGCCAAATTATGGTGCAAATATAATTCAGACCTAGCTACAGGCAAAAACACTTATAAGTCTAACATAACTATTCCTCAAGCAGTTGCAAATATCCTTAAACCAATCTTTTCATATCAGGATCTTGCAAACGAAAAGCTCCTGGAAAAATGTTTGCATGGTAAAACACAAAATGCAAATGAATCTCTGAATGGTATGATATGGGCCAAATGTTCAAAAAGAGTTCTTACAGGAAAAGATTCATTAGAGATGGCTGCAGCATCTGCTGTTATTTGCTTTAATGAAGGTTCCCAGGGACTACTCCCTATATTTAATGATCGGTATTGTACCTGGAAAGTATACTTTAAAAGGACTGCAAAATATTGATGTTAAACGCGTTAGAGAGATGAACAAAAAGTCAGCAGAGCCAGTCAAAAAACGAAGAAGAAAGCTAAGATCAATTAAAAAGGTTACAGTGATAAAACAAATGAAAATGAGGATAAATTTTATGCCTCTGGTTCTTTTACTTAAACTGTATGCTATTTTTTGACTTAATTTTATTTGTTTTTGTGTTTTTCTCCATTTAAAAATTTTCTATCTTCTAACAAAGATATCTTTAGTTTGGTTTAATATTTTTCTTTGAAATTTTTTACAGAGATAAAATGTAGTTAGGTGAATGTGCTGAGTTAAAAATATTTACACTATGGTATCCTATGCAAATAAAAATTTGGGTAACTTGGGCTATTTTGGTATTTAATTTAAGCATTACACTAAATAGCAAATTCCAGAGCATTAAAAAAAATATATAATTTTTTTTTTGACTCAGCACATAGTTCATACAATAAACAATGTTTTTGAAAAGTTTGACTTAATTTGAAAAATTTGGAAGTTAGTTATCCTTGTTGAAAAATATGGTGTTTTTAAGTTAATTATGCACATAATTAATGACGTAATGCTGAAAATATGAAAAATTTGTATTTTTTTATCTGTTTTAATTCCAATGCTACTAAAATGTTTAAGCATGAGGTAAAAAAGCGATTCTATCAATATTTTTTTAAAATAGTGGGTAGCCACCTTAAGGCAGTAGTTGGTTTATAATTTTCATAATTTTTTATTTTTCTAAATTTGCCGTTACAAATTATTACTTTTCTTTTGTAAAATATACGAATGGTAGGGGCAAGAACAAGACAAAATTAATCTTATTGCCAAGCCCCTAAATATCCGTACATAATAAAGTCATTAAAAACTTGTCATTAAAATTTGATGATCATGTGTTTTTCTTAAGTTTGAGTTTAATAAGTTTATTTAAGTTGACAATTATAGTTTTGTATTTTTTGGGAATATATCTAAAAAATTAATATATGTGTAGCTAAAATACCAAGTTCTCCTGTTTTAGTATGTTATTTTAGAAAAAGAGAAATCATTTTTTAAAATAACATACTAAAACAGAAGAAATATTTCTTAAATAACAGAAATTTTAAATAATTTTTATTTTTTAACATTTAAATAAAATGGCTTAAAAAAATATTATCCATGAAAATATAAATTAAACAAAATGCAAGATTTAATTTTAAATTGATTTAAATGCAAGTATTGCGTGGCATTATACCACGTAAAAAGAAATGTATTATAAAACCAATCTATTATAAAATTTCGAGAATTATTAACAGAAATTGATTGGAATCTCTTAACTTAGTGCAATGATGCTTATGATGCATACAAGTTATTTTTACGGTTGTTTTCTAAACAATACGAAAAATCCTTTCCAAAAATTAAAAAAACAACTAATCCCAAAAACTTTAATGATCCGTGGATGAAAAATGGTCTTAGAAAATCATCCAGAAAAAAACAAAGGTTGTATGAAAACTTTTTAAAAAATAAAACTTATAACAATGAAATTAAATACAAAAAGTATAAAAATTGTTTTGAAAGAATAAAATAGACAAAATTAAAAAAAAACTATTATTCTAACCTCTTAGAACATTCAATTGGAAATAGTAAAAAGACGTGGGAAGTAATTAAAGAATTTACAGGGAAAAAACAATTACAAAAAAACACCACTATTCCAAATAGATTAAAGCTAACCTTGAGCAAACAAATATTTGATAAGAAAGAAATAACTGAAAACTTCAACAAATTTTTTATAAACATAGGAAAAAAATTAGCAGCAGATATAATTCCTGGAAATAAAACATCTTAATCCTATTTAAAAAAACACACTATGTAATGGATGAGTCGGAACTGACTCTAAATGAACTTTAGGCATCCTTTAATACGCTTAAAATAAATAAAAGTGCCGGGTTTGATGATATTAATGTTAATGTTCTAAAAGCTGTTTTTGATGTTATTCAATTACCTCTTTTGTTTATCTTCAATCTTTCATTAACAACTGGTATTTTTCCTTGTTAAAAATAGCAAGAGTAGTCCCTGTATACAAAAATGGCGACGATTCTATACCATCTAACTACAGACCTATATCTATCCTTTCTTGTTTTTCAAAGTTGCTTGAGCGTATTATGTATAACAAACTATATAGTTATCTTGAAAAACATAATATCTTATACAGCAAACAGTTTTGCTTCCGTAAAAGGGCATTCAGCACATTATGCAGTAACTGATTTAGCCAGTCAAATTCCGGATAGGTTTACTAAAAAAAGTTATACTCTCGGCTTGTTCATTAACTTGTCAAAAGCCTTTGACACTGTTGATCATAAAATTCTCTTGTACAAACTAGAAACATATGGAGTAATAAATAGCAACTTAAAATGGCTGCAAAGTTACCTTAAAAATAGAAAACAAGGAATACCTTATGATTCAACGTGTACAAAGTTAGAAACAATAAGTTCCTCAAGGCTCTATTCTTGAACCATTACTATTTCTGGTTTACGTAAATAATATTTACCTATCTTCAAACATGCTTAATTTTGTTCTTTTTGCAGATGACACTAATCTTTTTTATACCCATTCCATTATAAAAAACAATTTTCTTTACAGTAAATCGTGAGCTGGAAAACCTAAATGACTGGTTTAAATCAAACAAACTCTCTTTGAATAACAGTAAAACTAAGTACATTTTATTTCATCATCAATTTAAATCCAATGACTTGCCTCTGCAACTTCCTCAGCTTATAATAAATAACAATATAGTAAACAGAGTTTCATCACTTAAAATTATAGGAATAACATTTGATGAACATCTCAATTGGAAAAATCATACTACGCTAGTTGAAAACAAAATTTCTAAAACTATAGACATTATGCATAAAACAAAACACCTACTAAGTAAAAAATGTTTAATAAATTTATATTACTCTCTTATCCATAGCTAGATAAGCTATTGTAATATTACTTGGACAAGTACTTGCAGATCAGCATTAAAAAATATATATATTAAGCAAAAATAAGCCAGTAGAATTATATGTAATGTGCATAAATACGCCCATTCCAAGCCGTTACTCCGGGAAATAAAAGCTCTTAATGTCTATGAGTTAAACGTGTTCCAAAACTTGTTCTTCATGTTTAAATATCAAAATGACATGCTTCCAAAACTCTTTAATAACCGATTTCTAAAAATAAATCATAAATACTTAACGAGGTGCTCTATCCATAATTTTAATTTACCTAAGTCAACTCTTAAAACATCTGATTACTCAATTTCATATAGAGGGCCTCGTCTGTGGAACATAGTTCTTAATGAAAATATGAAAAGTATAACTTCAATAAATTGTTTTAAGAATATAGTTAAACAGTAATTACTTGAATTAAAAGACACAAACATATTTTTGTATTTTTTAATAAATAAAAAAAAGGTCTTGAAATATTTCAACTGTATGTATTTATTTAATTTTTGCAATTTGTCGTATTCTTGTTGTAATTATGTCTTAACTTGTTTTATATAACGAGTATTTGTAAATTTATATAATGAGAAATTTGTAAAAAGTATTTTACGCTTACCATAGGGACTTGATGACTTCTGTCTTCTACTTGCTCCTGTCGTTATTATTTTTTTATTTTATTTTTTTATTTAAATTTTATTGATAAAAGTTGTACAACAAGGTCGTTGTAAAATGTTTATAATTGACGAAATAAATGTTTCTAAATGTAAAAAGGTTTCATTGTTTGAAAATGCGGCGATTCCTATTATCATCAAACGGATTAGAATTACTTAATTAACAGCATCTTTAACTAATAGTATTTTTTACAGTTACGTACAAATGAGGTCTTTTAATGTGTACTTTATGGTACTCAATAATATAACAATGTCTACTTGCGTAAATTTTGAGATGTAATATTATTATAATTGTGAAAAACCAATGATTTTGGTAAATAAATATTCTTTTGGTAAATAAAACATACTTAAGTTCCAAACTTAAGTATGTTCTTGGTTATATTACATTAGAATGTTTAGGAAAATGTTGAAACAACTACCTTATTCAGTTTGGGTGTAAGCTTTAAATAATCATTATCTTTGAATTTTGAATTTAAAAACCTGTTGACTTAAATTTAGTGTAAGAAAATAAAAAATAAAAGTTACTAATTTGTTGCCATCACATGTGGGGTAGAGATGGTAAATGTTTCAGGGTAATTTTTTTTCCAGACTCCAATCACTGGATGCGAAGATTAAATTATTTCTTAACCTACATACAAGTCATTGCTTAGCTGCAGCTCGGGTTATACGTATATTACAGAGTGGCATAGCAAAGTATTTTTGGTCAGTAGACAAACGTGGCCAAGGTGCCCAATTTCCGTTTCTCAGGAACAATAACTTTTCTAAATAAAAGCAAAAAAAAATCTTTAAATGTATTTTAGGACTCCTGAACCTTGCGGGTCTAGATTCAGTTGCTTGTGGGACATTAAGTTTTGCTTATAATGTCCTTACGGTATCTAGGCCACTGATACTACACGCAAATAAAGATATTTATGTGAAAAGATCTATATTTAGATGCCTATATAAAATTACCGTAGTTGTTTAAACTAAGTCTTTTAGAGTCAAATGATATTCTTGAGCAGGTGGACGTTTTCCATATCAAAGTGACACAAAATCTTTACAAAATAAAGCGCCCACTTAAAAAGTTTGGGACTTCTTAAACTTCAGGGCATGGTGTTATAACCCCCATAATTCAGAACAGGTTTAAACTTTCTCTCCTTAGTTTTTAAATAATAAATACATTTACGCAAAAAACTTGTTAAAAAGAACTAACTATTATGCCAATTATTTTCCTTTCAAATAAACTGCCCTTTCTGAGTCTCCCATGGATGTATGCGCCTTCTGCTAACTGCCTTGTTTCAGCTTTGTCTAAATTCTAGACCTTTCGAATGATTGGCCAGAGGGTGAACATTTTTGAGACGGTTTGATTCAGAGAATGTTTATTATAGTTAAAACTATCATAGACCGGAACTAACGAGCGTTTTAATCATGAGCGAAAACCTGTTGTTGATACTTTCAAACTTTACAAGGAAGAAATGCCTAAAACCGCGCAAATCAAATGTTGCGGCAAACGAAATGTTAGTGCCTTAAATTTTACTTTTTTGCATTACTTTTGTACAAGATGCTGTTAAAGTTTTTGTAAAATATAAGTAAATTTATTTACTTACTTTAAATAAATTACTTTTAATTTACTTTACAAATTATATAAAATGTAAGCATATGTAATTCAAATTTTATTTTATAGAATTTATTTTTAATAAAGATTTGTTTTTACCTTTAATATAAAAAATTCCTACTTAAAAAATATTTGTATATTTAACTTACATTTGGTAGCATATGGTGCATTCCATAGTTACTGATGTAACGTTTGCAAGTTTCGTACCTAATTTAAATACTTTCCATTTATATTAGATCCTCGTAATAAAAGTCAAAATGTATTTATATATATGGGTAATATTGGTATTTATATAAAATTTCCAGACTATTCGTATTTATCTTCAAGTAGAAAAATATATGTTCGTTACTGACGTAACGCTGCGATCTACTATTTTTCTAATATTAACATTTGACTTCAAGTTTCTCCGAAAGTTAAAAAAAAAACAACTGAAAAGTTACTTTGATTTAAAGACTCATTTATGTAGATGATTTGTTGTACATATAAGTTATATAGATGTATTAATTCCCTTTGCAGAAGATATTACTCTGAAGTTCATAAATTACTGACGTAACGTACTTACGTTACTGACGTAACGCTCTAACTCAGAGAATCATAGTTGTTTTTAAACAACTATGATTCTCTGAGTTAGAGCGTTGACTAAATTAGCATGTCTTTAAAAAGACATGCTAATTTAGTCAAGTTTTATTTTATTTTTTGATAACATTTTTTATTGATAAAAATGGTATATTAAAGATGTTGTATAATTCCATTAAACCTTGGGGCGTAGCTTGTGGGCACCAAAATGAAAAGGTGCTTAAACGTCAAAGATTTTTTTTTTTTTAATTTGAAATAAAAATTCTAATAACAAAAAATAACTATTCGGTTGCTTTAACTTTAATTTCAAAATTTGGTAAATATTTGTGTGACTTCTTTATAAATACTTCGAGAGTAAAGGCCGTAAAACGCTGTCACATTGACGAGAAATAATTACACCAAACAAACCAAAAATGAAAAATCCAATTTTGGTTTCTTATTCTCTTTCCACTCTAACCACAGTTTCATAATATAAACTTTAGTTAGTTAATAAGCAAATAAATATTTTAAATCAAACCAGGTGCAATTTTTTTACCAAGAAGTTTCTTAATAACTTTCTTTTTTTTGGCAACAGTGTGAACTTCGAAATAATGTTTTTTTTTTCCTGGTAACGATTTGATGAAGAAATTAATTTTGACAATCCAAACTCTTTTTTTAATTTCATCAACATCAACCAAAATAACCTTGACATCCATATTTTCCGCTGCCTTTGCAATTTGGGATGCTGTTGCGACTGCGATATTTTGAGCCAAAATTCTTGATTTTACAAACCTTTTAACAAATCCTCCAATTCCGTCAACAACGAATTTGCCGTGCATGGGTGCAAAAAAAAACCATTTAAATTTCGTCTTGTGTCTTTTTTTTAAAATTTTTTAAAGACTCTTACTTATTTCTGAACTTACTTTTGAATATTATACTTATTTTTCGACTGAGATGTTGCATTATCACTCCAAAATGTAACTTGTTGGACTGTTTCTGGCAGCTGCTCCATAATGACATCAATAAACGGAATCACGGTTTCTTTTGAATGGATTTGATGGTCCGATGCAATTGCAAGTGACTGCAAATGATACCAATGATATACAACTAAGGTGAAGATTGAAAATGGAGTCTGACAGTAATGAGCGCTTTGTTGTTCGTTTTGAGCGATGCATTAAAAGTTTTCTGCAAAATCAACTCCTACGACAGCTTGGTTAGAACTTTGTTGCACACATATATCAATCATTTAACGATATAGTTTAACTTGATTAACCCTTTAAGCGGCACCTTTTTTTTTTAGCCGTACATCCAAATGCGCGGGTTATTTTGAATAAAACTCAACTTTTTACTAATTCAAATTTAATATGAAAGTAATGTATAAAAATATCATTTAAAACACAGTATTAGTGAGAAAACATGTTATTAATACTAAAAAATATATATTTTAACACTAGTAGTATTTTTTTGAATGATAGAGTTGGAAACATGGTGCAGCACACAACCCTACATCACAAGGGGTGCACTCATAACGAGAATCTTTTTTTTTCCCCTTTTTTCTGCATACAACACACCTCCGTTGAGGTGCAGTTTTACATTCTGTTTCCGGAACATATGATGGAAAATGACGATGCACTAATCGCATTGGATTTCCATCAAGACTTAGTCTCCCACCCTGTCCGGATGTTACTATGTCATAACCATAAAAAGAAACTAAAGCACTAACAAGCTGCATTCTGAATTCTAAAGTCTTTAGTTTACCTCCTAACATTTTGTGAATGACTTGTGCATTAAATATGGAAAGATTAATCAGATGAAAATAAAACTTCTTATACCACTTTTTCACCATTTTTCGCTCACAAGCATAGGAGGTGTTCATTTGATCACTAAGATCAACACCACCCATGTTGCTGTTGTAAATGTGGATAACAGTTGGTACTTTTTTCCTTGCACCTTTACGTAAGACAATTTCTAAAGTATCAGGTATGCAGGTGGTTATCATGTAAACACCACGTTTATCCTTCCAATGCATTACCATGAATTGATATCCTTGCTCGTATGCAACACACCTTTCATTTGATTTCAATTTTGCATTAATAACATCTTTTGGTAGATACTTTCTGTAGCTTCGTAATGTTCCCACAACATCAGTCTTTCTTTGAACAAGAAAATCACAAATTTCCAATGAGGTATACCAATTGCCAAGGTATATACACCGTCCAACATCTAACAGTTCTTCAGATAATGACATTACTACATCGGTGGCCTGATATTTGTATTGTTGAGAAATTTCTGTGCCAGCACCAAGGTATATAATTTGATTCCAGACATATCCTGTTTTCCCACATGCCAATGCAAACGTCTTAATACCGAAGCGTGCACTTTTTGATCGTATCTATTGTTTAAACGACAGCCTTCCCTTCCACAAAAGTAATGATTCATCTATGGATATATCACGTCCTGGTTGTAACATAATTTTCCAGCGGTTAACATTGTACTCCTGAATGTATTTAATTTTTATATCCTTTGTATAACTTTTGTCCACAAAACTAGAAATATCTACAAAATGAAGAAATCTCTCTAGCAATAATAATTTGTTTTGCGATAGTATACTTTTAAAGCCTGGTGTTTCAAACAGTTTGCTTTTTGTATAGTACATTCGCAATTTGGGCATTCGAATAATACCACAGTAGATTATCACTGCAAAATGAAGGCGTATGTCACGAGATGTAAATATAGCTCCACTATTGATAAATTTAAATATACGAGAGCTTCTTTGAAATACTTTACCTCCTGTCATTTGGTTAAAGTATATGTTAGTTTGTTCAGCAATGTACTCACAAAGTTCGTTTGTAATAATATATTCAAATAATTCAAGAGGGTCAGAGTTTTTTATATCTCCATTGACTTTTTCTTCAGAAATAAAATTAAATTGTCTTATTCCTTCTTTAGGAGGTTTCTTTTGCCAATTTAAATTCTCATAGCAACTAACTTTCTTCTTCTTTAGAGCTGGAACTTTTATATTCTTGATATTTTGCTCAATTGATGGAATATTCTTAAAATTATCGTCACTGTAATCACTCAGATATAATTCTTCATCTGTTTCTGATTCGATTAAAAATTCTATTTCACTGTCAGATAAAGATTCTGTCAACGAAGAAAGATCTGAGTCTTCTTCCAAGACAAAATTTACAGCGTCTTGAACAGATATTGATCGTCGTTTATCTACCATATTTTTTTTTATTTCTAAACGAAATTTGTGTTTATTAGTTCCGTAGAACATTCGAGAATAGTAAAATCGTGGTTTGAAGGGTGTATGACTAATTTTAAGGTGTTACAAACTCTATAAGTAACACCTTATACCAGTGCGTATTATTACGGCGGTGCTCCTTAACTCCTAAAACGGTCCTCCGTATTATTACGGCGTTTTGTCTTAAAGGGTTAATTTTTACATATGCGTGATCCAAAAAATCAGGAGCTTGTTCCTATAACTCATATAATAATTGAGTTTTTATATATTTTTTCTTACAGACGTAACGCATATTTTTTCACTATTCTTGTCAAATATTTTTTATTAATTATTTACTTTTGGTTAAAAATGTTTTTTGCAATGAAATAGTGCATCTACCTTCTCCCTTTACGTATCAAAAAACTTTTGAAAATTTGCAATCATATTTACTTAAAGTATAACATTATTAAATGTACTTCATTGATTTTAGAAAATGAGAAAATTTCCGAGTTTTGGTAGAGTGAAGGTGTCTCATAGCTAAATTTTGAATTTATATTTATATCAATTTTAAAACATATAAAGTATATATTATAATTATCCATAGGCATAAACAGTCAAAGAAAGATTTTTTAAACCACGATTTTTTCAAAGTTTCTATGGAATGCACCATATTACTTTTATGTAATTTACTTTCATATGCAAGTTTTAATAATAATGTTATGTATTTACCAGTTAGTAAAATAATTTTACAATTGTAATTAATAAAAGAAAAAAATTTACATGACTGGAGCTAGAAGACAAAATTAGTCTTATCATTAAGCCCCGAAAAAGTTATTTTTTAATATAATTTTTTTTTAATTAGTTACTTTTATAGGTAAATGTAAATTACAGTTTGAGGAACTTTTATATCATGTAATGTAATTTTCATAAGTAATTAACTTTTAAATGTAAAAGTAAACAGATTTTTCATGTGACTTACTTTTACATGTAAAAGCAAATTACTTTTTGATGTAATCTTCTTTTACATAACTTACTTTTGAAAGTTACTTAAAAAAGAATTACCTTAAAAACTAAAAGTCGTTTCAAAAAAATTATTTATTTATACGGAAATGTAAAGTTATAAAACGTTTAAAATTACTTATTTGTAATTTACTTTGATTCCTGTAATTTACTTTGATTCCTGTAATTTACTTTGATAAAAATTAACTTATTCGTGTAAATAAAAAAAAAGTGAAAGAGCCATCACTCCAAACATTTATATGTTTATATTTAAGTAAATTTTTTTTTAATTTTCAATTTTAGGAGCCCCAAGAAGAGGTAACGGTCTTGCCATAGAGGACCGCGGAAGAGTATTTAACTCGGAAGTTAAAAGCGCGCAACTACCTAGCAAACATTATTTTAGTAGATTTGCAGCAGACCTATATAGGCATTTAGTGTTCATTGGAGTTTAAATATAAACATTGTGTGTATATATATTCTAGCCGAATATATTTAGATTTTACTTTTAGATTAGTTTAGCAATTTTAATATTTTAGCAAGTCTAATAAAATTTGAAAATTGTTATACTCATGCTAGTTAGCTTCATATTTTTGAAATAGAATGAAAGTTCTTAACTTAAAATGTTAAGAACATTTATTTCAAAAGGAATTCATTACAAAAGGAATTCATTACAAAGACATAAAGGTTAAATTTTTCTTACATTTGAATATAAAGCAAAAAACACTTATATCAACTCTATATAATATATTCGTCCATAAAGTGTGTACGCTTTTATTTTTTAAAAGGAATTTCTATTTAAGAATGTTAACTAGGTTTACCAGACGTCCTCTTTTTACGAAGGAGCGCGCGCTAAAATATGCTTTTGGTCTTAGTTGTCAATTACATTTAGTTCTTAATTTGTACGTTTGCCACTGTGAATAAATTCTATTATAATTGACTGTCATGTAGTTTAAGGAGGACGTATTTTAACAGCGAAAGCAACGATCAAATTAGAACTCTACACGTAAATATCAGTAGCATTAGTTGTAATTTTGAAAGTTCTAAAATTTACTTGAGGAAACCAAATACTTTTTTAATATTATTTGCTTTACTGAAACTTAGGCTACCTCAAACGACATAAATTAAAATTCTAATTTTTAACTTTCTCATTTTGAAATGATCTCTCTTGAAAGGCAAATAAATGAGCGCGGTAGTGGAGTTCTACTTTACGTTCATGAAAATATAATGCTTTGTTGTATAAATGATCTCTACGTTTCTGAAGGCAATAGAAACATATTAACAATTAAGATTATTAATGAACGAACAAAAAACTTTCTAATTAGCTGTTGGGGACAACTGAACAAGCGCAAATTTCATAAGTGCAAACTGGCATAAGAGCGAAATGCGTAGGTGCGAACTGGCATAAGTGTGAACTGGCATAAGAGCAAACCGGCATAAGTTCGAAGCAGTTATAAAAACTGCCACAAGTGCGAACTGGCATATGTGCAAATTGGGATAAGTGCGCCAAAAGAGTTTTCAAACGTTGGAATAAGTGCGAACTGTCATAAGTGCGAACTGGCATAAAAGCGAATCGGCATAAGTGCACCAAACAAATTTGCAAACATTGGCATAAGTGCGAATTGGCATAAGTGCTTTGCAGTTACAGAAACTACCATAAGTGTGAATAGGCATAAGTGCGCCGAATAAATTTGCAAATATTGGCTTAAGTGCAAGCTGGCATAAATGCAAAGCAGTTGCAAAAACTGGCATAAGTGCGAATTGGCATAAACGTGAGCTAACATAAGTGCGGCGAATAAATTTGCATACATTGGCATAAGTGCGATCTGGCATAAGTGCGAATTGGCATATATGCGAAATACCAATTTACAATGCCAATATTTGCAATTTTATTTTGTGCACTTATGTCAATTCACACTTATGCCAGTTTTCACTTGTGCCAGTTTTTGCAACTGCTTCGCACTTATGCTAATTCGCACTTATGCTAATGTTTGCAAAATCTTTTGGCGCACTTATGCCTATTCGCACATATGCCAGTTCGAATTTTTACAACGTTTTGCACGTTATGCAGTTATGCCAATTCGCGCTTATTCAGCCTCCCGAGCTGTTGTTATTGACCCCTGGATGGCGCGAGAATTTAAGCATGAAAAGAAAAGAAAAAAAACTTTGTTGTTGGTAATTTTAATATGAATTAATTTGTCTACAATGACAATAACAAAGTTGGAAATTTTTATGATGAATTTGTGAATTTGGAGCAATTTCTTTAATACGTCGCCACACAAGAATAACAAAAAAGTCAGCAACTTTACTGGATAATATCATTTCCATTGACTTGTTCAACAGTGATATAAAATTAGGTATCTTAAAAACAGATAATTTTGACGATTTTCCTATTTTTCCAACCATAAGCACTGACCAACCGCCAAAACAAAAATTAAATACATTAAAAAAACTTTTTTTATTTTTTTATTTGATAGTTTTTTAAACCATCAAATATTAAGTCTTTCAAAAATCAGCTCTCGTTATTACATTAAAAACACTTAAATTTTAATAAAAACGCAAAAAATCTTTATGAAAAAGTCTTTGAAACATTCACCTCTTTGTATGAGTCTAATTTTCCAATTGTTATAATTACATTACAATTACAATACAATTACATTACAATTACATTACAATTACATTACAATTACATTACAATTACATTACAATTACATTACAATTACATTACAATTACATTACAATTACATTACATTACAATTACATTACAATTACATTACAATTACATTACAATTACATTACAATTACATTACAATTACATTACAATTACATTACAATTACATTACAATTACATTACAATTACATTACAATTACATTACAATTACATTACAATTACATTACAATTACATTACAATTACATTACAATTACATTACAATTACATTACAATTACATTACAATTACATTACAATTACATTACAATTACATTACAATTATATTACAATTACATTACAATTAAATCCAGGTGCTACTTTGCCGTTTTCTTCAATTTCAAAATCAGATGTGTCATATATTTGTCGAACGTATCTTGATTTCTATCATTGACTTCAAACCCTATTTTACAAAGGTTTCATGTTTGTTTCCATTTTTGCCAGTTCTCTGAAACGTTGCTAAAAGGTGTTCTAGTCCCATAGTGGCTTTACAATAGTTCTTGATCAATTTTAATTTACTTACCCTTTATTATTTACCCTTTGCAACAAACAGTGACGAAGTTTTTTTTTTTTTTTTTTGATTATATAATATACTAAATTTTAACAAAGAGCTTCATGCAATAATATTGAAAAATTAAAGCCTAAGCCTCGTGTTTTAAATAATATACAATATACACAGAAAGGGACTCAAAGAAGGCATGCATGAACAACCATTTGTACAGGACCGACGACACAAGTTTAAAAGTGGTAGAGCACAACCGTCAATTTTTTAAAAAAGTCCTCTATATCTAGAATCTTCTTTAAAAATTAGAAATTAAAAAAAAAGGTCCTTTAGAAAAAAAGTGTGGGGCACGTGCTCCCCGGGTCCTCCTCCCCCGGTGTTGTTAGCCCTGTTTTAAAAAATAAATTTAATATAACACTAGTTGTTTTTTGATATAACTGAATTTTAAAAATATTTGTATTTTTTTAAGTAATAAAATTTAAAAGAAGCATAATTTGAACATTAAAAATAACATAAAACATAAAACAACATAAAAAATCAAAACAACAACAACAAAAAACACACAAAAAACACACACAAAAAAACACAAAAAAAAACACAAAAACACTTGCAAAATGTGTTTCCGTGATACAATAAAGTTGTTAATTATGAAATTATTACTGCAAAATAAAAAGATTAAGAAAAAAATAATAAGACTTGGAAAGATTGCTAAATGATGTATGTCAGAAATTGAGAAAATGCAATTTTGTTTGCCTTTTTAAACGAGAACATGTTATTTAAGTCTTTTATACAAGTATTTTTCATTTGATTCCATAATAATGGAACTTGAGTCATTATAGAAAAATTTGACTTTTTAGAACTTTTCGAATCTGAATAATAGTTTTGGTATTTGATTGGAGATTATACTTTTGAAAAAATTTAAACAAAATAGTATATGGAATTTTTGTACTTATGTATAATATTAAAATCTATAAAGTGTTTAATTTAACTATATCTAGGACCTTCATTACTTTCATTACATGGGCAGCATTATCTAATTTATTTAAATAATTTATTGCTTTAGATGCCTGATTTTGAAGGCTTTGCAATTTTTTTAATTTTGTTTTGTGAGTGCTTGCTCATACAATATTATCGTATGAAAGATGACTATAAACAAGCTAAAGTACAGCATTTTCCTTGATTTAATATCGAGAAAAGATCTTGATTTAATTAGCACTCCTATTGCATAGGATATTTTTTTTTGTTTCTATTTGATGGTTTTTCCATGATAAATACTCATCAAGTAAAATTCCTAAAAACTTTGGATAATTTTCTCAAAGTATTACTTTTTCATTAATAACAGTTTATTTGCCCTAAACCAGAGGTTTATGGCTATACAGGTATTAAAAGTTTTAATTATGTTGCGTACAGATGAGAAAATAGTGTGTAAACTCTTGGAGTGTATTTAGTTGATAAGACTCTAGAATTTTCCAATAGTAAAAAGCAAAACCTCCTTTAAACAATTTGGATGTAAAGTTCCTTCCATAAAGTTGTCTTCTTTGACATTGTTACAATAAAATTTTGCTAATTTACAAACTTTTATCTCTTGAAAATTTGGTTCTTAATTTTTCAACCAGATAAGTGAGAATCTTGAAAAAAAGATAAGTATCAAATCTTGATTGAGTTTGTCAAATGAAATGATCAAGCACAACCTCGAAGATACTTACCGCAAATTGTTGCTTCAGGCTCTCATAGTAGAAAACTGCATTTGCAGTTTCATCGTGATATTGCTTTGGTCTCTTCTTCTGTTATGCCAGAAATTTAATTTCAAAGCCAATAAGTTCTGGAACAGTTTTTGCTTTAGATAAAACATCGAAATCGGTAATTAACTATTAAATGGAAATAACTTCGTCATTGATTGTTTGTGAAGTTGACTAGAACAAACAACTTTCTTTGTCGACAACTTGGCAAGTTTTGCATCAAAAGGTTAGAAACACAACAACTTCAAACAATTTTAAACTTTATTAAAGCTTGATTTTTATATTTTATCTCCCATTTCTTTATATGTTATCTCCCTTTTCTTCTCCCATTTCTAAACAGAAAAAGTAAAAGACTATTAATCATATTTCAAAACTGACGTCACTCCTTTGATCAGAATTCTGTTTGAGTGACACCATCCTTATCAATCATTTAGTTATTATTATTAAATACTTATAATTAATTTATTCATTGTTATATTATTTTATATTATATTATATTATATTATATTATATTATATTATATTATATTATATTATATTATATTATATTATATTATATTATATATATATATATATATATATATATATATATATATATATATATATATATATGTATATATATATATATATATATGTGTATATATATATATATATATATATATATATATATATATATATATACATATATATATATATACACATATATTTTGAAGACGAGAAAAAAATAGGGGCAATTATTTCTAGTTTTTTACAATTTCAAAATATTGAAGCAATTTAAATAGTGCGGAAGGACTCATTACACATTTTCGCAATTTTTAATGATTCAAAATGGCTACATTTTAATTAGCAATGTTAACTAGGAATGTTAAGACAAAGCACATTATATGGTTAATACAGCTATGGTCATAAAAATCCAACTCCCTCATAACTATTGCAAAAAATTTGAAAATGGACAAAGAGATCGCTGTATGAAACATGATTTAGTAATTTTGTATGAGCTCCTCAAACTTTTAGAATAGCCTATAATATGCGTGGCATAGAGGCAATAAAGAACTGACCATATTTAGGGGTAATTTTTACTTATAGCAAGTTACCCCATCGTGGATAAAATTATCAAACTTTTTAATTTGAAACCAATTAAACACATTGCATTTCAAAATTTCAAAATTATTTTTGGAATTGTCAGACTTACCTTACTGTAAAAGTTGCAAACTAGCACAACATTAGCAGTGATTTCGTCCCAATCACGATCATTTTTAGAAAAATCCGTGGCTTTAACGTAGCACAGTGCGATCAAAAATTAAAGCCCCTGGCAAAGCGTCTTTGAACTGTGCGAGCACTGACATTCACACTAGTCGAGTAAGAGTTTTTGAGCTCCTGAAATTTATATGTATTTCACAGTCAAACACCGTATCTTGTTGTCGGTATATGGAGTGGTGTTTCTTGATCTTCCACAGGATTTTCTTGGATTGGAGTCATCTGTTGATTTGATGCGCTGAATTTTCAAACATGCAACAATAGAAATTGTTTACGTATATGAGAAAGTATAGAGATCCAGGTACCAATCTTGTGTTTTAGAGAAATGATTGGACAAAAGTATCCTTCTTTAATATTGGTAAAACTATTTTAACCAATCATCTTAAATTCCTTGTTGTATTAAAAATACAAATACTTTATAAAAAAAAAATTTTAATATTTTCCGGGCGGTAATATTTTGGCGTCTGGGGGGAACATATTTACAAGGCGTCTTTATAGAGAATAAATTATTAGGACCACCAACATATTACAAATGCAAGTCTCCCAAATAAAATTACAAACATGTAGGACAAAAATGTTTTGCTAATCCATAGTAATTTAAAAACACAGTAATTTATTTTATGTAATCAATTTCTTTATTTGAATACATTTGCAATAATAACTATACGTGTAATAACTGTATATAACAAAGTAACACCACGAAGACGGAACCAGTTAGGGAACGATTATGAGATAGAGGGTGACTCAGAAGGTTGTTGCTTTATTTATCGTTAAAATAAAAAATTGTATTGAATGTAACAAACAAAATTCTATCAACATATGTAAATTTTTGTTGTTGTTGTTGCTATTTTACAATTGATTTTAAGTCAGTTATTTTATTACTATTATTATTTTATTTTATTATTAAATTTATTTTCTTTCAGTTAAACAGACCTAGTTCTATGTGCAAAACATTATTTCTGATCAGAGTAAAACTTTATCCAGAACAATATCGAAGTCCTTATACAGTTTATTTTGCGTATTGCAAATAAACTATATAATTTGATGTATTTGGCATAAAGTTTTATAGAAAATCAAGATTGTTAACTATAACGGTAATGTTGTTGAAATAAAACAAAAATAAGGCTAGACTCCAAACTACCCTAAGAAACTCCACTAAAAATGCAAATTGGACTCGATATTAAACTTTTCACCCTAACTTCTATTCTATTAATCAGAAATGCGGAGATCCAACTAAGTAAATTACCTCTTATATTAAACAGGGTTCAAATCAGATTAAAGTTGAATCCACTACATTTACAGTAAAATTAACATCCTCGATAGTTATGAGAGGTCATTGAGTAATTAGAAAAAGAAATAAAATTTTTTTATCTAGCACCACCAAAGTAGTTTAATATTGCTAGAGGTTTTGCAGTTGAAGTAGAGGTCTTGAAGTAGAAGTTTTCAAGTAGAGGTTTTCAAGTAGAAGTTTTGATGTTGAAGTTTTGAAATAGTAGTTTTGAAGTAGAAGTAATGGTTTAAAAGAAGAAAAAATTTTGAAGTAGAAGAACTTGTATTGCTAGTATTGTTAAAACAAAACCTTGATTTATTTTCTATTAGTGTGTAAATAAGGTTTATTTTCTATTAGCAGGTAAATAAATTTTGCTTTTTTATTGGTTCGTATTAATATTAGTATTGTTAAAACAAAACTTATATTATTAATATAGTTAAATATAGTTTATTATTAATTTTTGAAGATTTTATAATCAACAACCAGTGATGAATCCAGGGCAGAGAAGGGGGAAGGGGAATAGGTTTTATGCATTTCCCTCCCTACCAGAATCTGAAAGTCGTAAAGTATCTTAGAAATAGAGGACCTATTTTTTTTAGGAGACGCAAATGTGATACAAATACACAAATATTTTAACATTCCTGGATCTGTCACTGTCATCAAATAGTGTAAGTTTAATTTTCTATAGAAAAATAAGATTTGTTTTCTATTAGTAGGTTAATAAAGTTTGTGTTCTATTGGTAGGTAAATATATTTTGTTTTTATAGATTCGTAAATAAGATTTGTTTTCTATTGCAAGTAGCTAAGGTTTGTTTACATTTAAATTCCGTTATTATCCAATTGTGTGGATAGTATCTTTTCCATAAAAATCATTTATGATTTAACATTTTATTTTATATATCTTGGGCAAAAACCTTATCTTAATAGATGTTTGATACAAAATGTTTTTACTCCAAAAATGATAAGAGAAAATGTAATAACATTTATCAGTAAGAAAATCTAAATCAGCATTAATGAAATCATAAAAGATTTAGATTTCAGACTTATCATTAACATTAAAAAAAGGTGTGCTGGGTTTATGGTAGTTAGTACTAAATTGGCACTCAGCAGAAATGCATGTAAATTATTGTCGCCGCAGCTATATACTTTAGACTACTGTCAATAAAATCGTAATTTATAAAATTGTAATAAGAAAGACCCAAAGGGCTGACATGTATGTAACATGTATATACATATACATGTTGCATACTCAATATAACATGATTCCGTGCTTCATCATTTTTTTCCAAAAATGAGTTATAGTGTTTATGAAATGACCTGTTCATATAATCTGTCTTGATTAAGTGTAATTACAAAAATTTTAACCAAAATTAAAAATATTTTTACATTTTGTAACAAAGATATTTAATTCAAGTTATTTAGCTTTTAAATATTTTTTTTACTGTCAAATTAAGAATATATATTCTTGTATTTTATATGAGTTATTACGCTTTAAAACATTTTAAACAAAACAATATACACATTTTTTTTTTGCGAAGTCCAGCGGACAACATTAAAGTTAATGTTTAAAAATGTGTGGTTCTGCATCATAACGCAAGCAACTTTTTTATACAACTATTTTTTAAATTGAATATTCTTACACATTATTAAGTTACAAAGTATAAGGGATCGTCAAAAAATTACACAACACTAAATTTCACTAACAAACAAAACAAGAAAGTCAAATAAAAAAATAGCCCATTAAGTTTTGTGAAAGTTCCACCTAATAGACCTTAAAATCTCCTACATGTAGGTAGGCCTTAAAAACTACAGATAAAAATGGTAACGTGCTGAAACGTTCTATACTTAAAAATTACTTAATTTGGTTGTCTTCTCTGGCCATATTTTTCGATCTATGGCTTTTAGAAAAGTTTGAGATTCAAAGAAAAGTTTGTTTTTGGTTGTTACCCCTTAAAAACTGCATTAAGATTTTTGGCTAATAATTTTATAGTCATTTATCAGATTCTTTTAAAATTTTGTAAATGTTTTGTGTTTGGGACATAGTATTTGTGCACACATTATCGTAACTTATTATAAACGAAAGGACTTGTTTTATAGCATATTTTATAGATAAAAGTATTATAAGTAGTTTTGCAATGGTGAAAGCAAAATTTATAATAAAACTAGGAAAAGTACTTTTTGTTGATGGAAAACCGAATTCAAAGGCAGAGGCTAAAGCCCAGTGGAAAAAGAAATAAAAAAGAACTTCAGATACATCAAGCTGTGGCTATGCTGCTTACAAACTGATACGCTTCCTTTGATCAAAGATCGAGGCCCCATTGATGAAAAACAGCTAATATCAAAAAGCAGCATAAGCGAACTTTGACAGTAACAAACTCTATTGTAGAATTCATTAAAAATAAAAACATGTCATAAAGGAATATCAAGAAAGCAAGTCACTAAAAAAATCAAGAATTAAAATCAAGGCTCAAAATCAGGAGCAAGAATCTTCTGGCAGTCTTGTTCCAAGTTTTGTATGTTATGAAAAAAATTTAAATTAAGAAGATATATCAGGTTTGCTTAAAGTAAACAAGGTAAAGCCATGAATGAAACAAAAATTATATGTATCACAAACATACATGGGTCTATAGAATCCCAAAACATCACTAAATAGGTTGAGTTGATTGAAACTCGAAACAAGGAAAAAAGGATCAAAAGGAGAAGAAAAAGTTAAAGAAAAAGAACAATTTTATAAAAATAAATTAAAATCCGTTTGCAATGACATTTGTACAGTAAAGGGTTTTCAAGAATGCCCAGTCTGCCACAAATTAAAAAAATCAGTATGCAGCAAAATATCTTGAAGAGTTAATGGAATGAAGCCAATAATGATTAACCTAGCGACATCAACCAAAACAAGTGCTAAATATAAAATCAAATCGAATGACGTGGAAAGCAATAACACTGATTAGGGAAATGTTTTATATTGTTTTGAAATGTAACTTACTGAATCTGAAAGGAAATTTAGACTTTGTGTTTCAATGTTTGCGTTAGCCTTAGTATCCCTTAAAAACAACAAGCATCTCTACTGCTTTTAAAAGCTCTTTCCATCAAGCGGAAAAGAATAATGTAAAATGTTTTTTTGTTTTTATTTGTAGCAACAATGTAGATATCTATAAACCAAGGAACTGCAAACTTATTTTTAATTTGGTGCTGACCCATGCCAAGAAGTGTGATTTTTTGGTTTAAACTTAAATTTTGTTTAATTTTAAATTGTTCATATCACCATTTCTAAAAATGAAAGTAGTCAAACTTTTCTTTTTTTTTAAGCCATTATTTATATTAAGTCTTATAACAAAGAGAATTATACGCTTAAGCTCAAACATTGCTAGTCGAAAACATCAATTTTTAAGGTGTTTGTGTTTTTAAGGTGTACCTACCTGCACTTTTGTTCTTTAAATAATATTAGCGTTGCGCAATTTACAGACGATTCGTAACCAATGATATATCATACAAACTTGATGTCTAACTTGCGGTATTTTGTTGGACGAAAAATGAAGCCCCAATTTTTTTGGTTATATAGTCCGTCATTTGTAGAAAGGGCAAAAGCTGAATGTGTGGAATAAAAGTTAAAAATGCAAGTTTAGAGACTCGATAGTTCCCGTAAAGCTAAGATAATTCAAAAGCCTCTGTCGTTCCACTTTTCTATTTAAAACTTTAATTTCTTTCTAATCGAAAATGAATTTAGGAAACATAAATTATTATTTTACAAGTATTCTAATTTCCACTTAACAATTATACATAAATAGTACTAATATTTAAAATATATTTACTTCATTTAAGAAAAGAAAAGTTAAATAATATTTGATTACAAAGTTAATTCGTCATTTAAAAATTTAAAGAATGTTAAAACATATATCAAGTTTTACAGTTTTACATTTAATCGAAAATTGCATTGCAACAACATCTTAATTTTGATTTAAAACATTTTTTTGCCGCTTTATAAAGTCTTTTGTTTATTAAATAGTGTTAAAACCTTTAACGACCAATACACCTTGTGGGCAAAGTGGTTAGCTTGCAGCATTTTTGAACTGAGTCGCGGTCGTTCCGATTAAATTCTTATGCTTACACATTTTTTTTTCATTCAATTTTTTAAAATACAAAATAAAACATTTTTGACTTTCTATAGATATTATATACATAACTTATATAAGATATTATATACTATAACAAAAAAAAGGATAGAATTTTTAAAAAGGTTTAAAATTTCTTAAAACATCAAAACACCGCGGTGTTTTTAATGCGCAACAATTTTCTACCGGTGCACAGTGGGCCAATGACTGGACAAAGATGAAAAAAACTGAAGTCTGATTTTCACGTCAAACTTGTTTTAAATCATTATTAATATATTAAATATCAATATTTTATAGTTTACATACGGTAAGAATATGAATGAGTAGATAAGTATGATGGCTAAAGTCCGTCAATATAGAAATTTTAATAATGAAAAATAGATACAAAATTTAGTTTACAAAATCTATAGTTATAATTTAACATTTTATCAAATATTTTTTTAAAACTGTTTTATTGTTGAACTATTTCCTGCATTTTAAGAGTTGTTACAATAGATAAGCAAAAAAAAAAAGTTATAATAATTTTGAATACTTCATTAAAAAAATTTGAAGTAAAATTTTTGGTTTAAAAAATACAAAAAGTAGTAGGTCTTGTAATATTATATAAATATTTTTATCCTGTTATATTACATACATACTATCAAATTATTTTTATTTCAGCTGGTACTACCTGCTTCATTTACCTTAATTGGCATTGATTTGCAAAAATAATAAATATTAAATATTAAATATAGCATCGTGGGAAAACTAATACAATAAGTTTAGAATTAATAAATATTTTGATACAAAAATTAGACTATTTAGTTATAGTTAACATTTTAATAACTAAAAGAAAATATTTCAACATTAATAACTATAAACCTATCTGAATTATGTAGAAAAATTGTTTTATTTTTCATTTCACACTATTGTTATTATGTCAAGCATTAATAGAAATCAAACCCATTTATTTATAGGAAAAAAAAAATGATCAATTTCTAGTAAAAAAGATAAACTGGTAGTTTTTAATTTTATTGGTGAACAACTTAGAAATACTGAATTTAAGGTTCAATTTTCAAAATTTATCTTTGAATACAGTAAACGCCAGGCTCCAAGTGGACAATACAACGATAAATTTATAAAGAAAAATTTAGCCTGGCTTTGAAAAGACTTTATTATTCCCCAACAAACTTTTTCTTTATGCAATACAGAAACCACTACTAAGTTATCTAATGGTAGGCCTGGTAAATCATTTGAAGAATCATCTGATAAATCTAAGCAGCGGAAAGTGGCAGAACTTGAATCACTGGCAAGTTCTTTAAATGAGCTGTTGTTTGCTAGCGGTTGCAAATCTTGGAAACAAGGAAGAAGAAATGATGGTAGTGTAGTTAGAAATTTATCAAAAATTCAAACTTATAAACATGCTCAAAATACTCTCAATGAAGTCTCAGCACTCATCTTAGATAATAATATGAGCGAGTCTGATTATTAGCGCTTAAGTAACAATGCGGTAAGAAAAGTCTGTAATTTATATCCAGTTTATAATAATGTATGGAAAACAAAAGATCTTTGTTTTCCAGAATATAACTTATGGACTGTTACTGACTATGCTACAGAAGTCAACATGCAAGCATTGGTTAATCACATAGAACTACGTTTGATAGAATGCCAGGCAGAAGTTATTAACTACTTGGAAGATATTCAAACAACGACGCTAAGATCCAAAGTTGGCTTTGATGGACTAACTGGCCAAAGTCTTTATACTCCAACAAAAAAAGAAAAAGAAAACAGAAATATAACAAATGAACCCAGCTTATTTTTCACTTGCTTTGTGCTTTTGCAGTTATCTGGATATAGTAATGGTGAAAAGAAGATTATTTGGTCCAACCCTCGTCCATCATCCATTTTAATTTTCAGACCAAGAAGATTCTCCTATAAAAAAGAAACATTAGATGTATTAAATAAAAAAAGAGCAGTTCCTTCGCAACTCAATTGAAAAATTATTTACAACAAATTATGAAAAATTTACAGTTCTTCACAATATTGAAATTACAATGGCGGATTGGAAAGTTACCGCAGCACTATTCACGGCAACAAAATCATCACAATGCTGCTCAGTTTGTGGTTGCAATTTAACAAAAATGAATGACTTGAATACTGCAAAAATTCTCCCAATTACTAAAACTGGACTCAATTATAAGCATTTAATTCTCCACGCTTGGATCAGAACTATGGAATTTCTTCTCAAAATAAGTTACAAATTAACAATAAAGAAGTGGACTAAACGAGAACCGTCAGAAAAAAAAAAATTCAAGATAGAAAGGCATCAATATAAAAGAAATTTCGCGCTGAAGTTGGGCTTTTAATTGATTTTCCTAGGTCTTGTGCTTCAGGATCTTCAAACAATAGCAATACTGCTCGATGGTCATTTCAAAATGCAGAGAAGACTGCTGAAATTCTCCAACTAGATGTCAGCATCATTAAGATGTTGCATGCTATTTTGTGTACATTATCATCAGGATATATTATTGATTCATCTCGGTTTAGAGACTTCTGCATCCAAACAGCTGAACGATATGTAAACCAGTATCCGAGGTACCACATGCCACAAAGCCTGCACCGAATTCTTATTCAAGGGTGGTTTTGCCAATCGGCATGCTTAGTGAGGAGGCAAAAGAAGCACGTAACAAGAACTTCAAGAAGTTCCGGGAGTCCTTTTTCAAGAAAATGCTCCCGTTCTAAAGCAATTAAAGATTTTTAAGGAGACTGATGCATTTATCTGATCTTATCATTAGTGGTTCGAGAACTATGCATCATCCTAAGAAGGAAGACTTTCCAAATGGTGTGCTGGAGCTACTGAAAGAAGTACCATTTGAAGGTTTTGTATAAGTATATTATATTGTTATGTTTTTACTAATGTTACTAGAATTGTGTTTCTGTATCCGTTTTTCTGCTTTCCTGTTCCATATAGATTTTTTGCTAAAAATATTATTCTTCATTGCTCATATATCATAAATTTGGATCTTTTATATTGATGTTTAGTTAAATTTTATTTCTTATTTTAAAATATTGAAATTTCCCTTATGTAACTAAGGTAAATGTGTAGTTGTTGTGCAATATGGCTTCCCAGAGCGACCATATATGAAAATAAATGTTGTCAATCAACTTATAATCATCAAACTAGTTTATACAACAATAATGGTCCACTAATCAGCATTTTATAAAAATCACTTACTTTTGTCTAGTTAAGGTGAATTCTGACCCACTGTGCGGTACACCTGTAAAAATTTGTTGCGCATGTGTCGTAGTAATAGTAATAGTTAAAAGTATTCAAATAAGTCTTTTTAGATTATATGACAAATAATTAAACAAAAATTTTGTGGTTTGTAAAATATAAACTTTAAGTAAAAAAAGCCCTCGTAATTTGATAGCAAATAAGTTGGTATCGACATTTAGAAAAAGAGTAAAAAAAGATTGCTTTCACTTTCACTTTCACTTAATTAAAGTTTAATTTTATAACAAATAATATCTAAAATGTCAATGTTTGCTGGCTCACGAATAAATTAAAAAACGTGCAGCTCATCTTTAGGAAAAGATGTATTACTTGCAGCTGATTTGCAGCTATTTACAACTTTCATGATATTTATGTTATTAAATTTAATGTGCTTAGATTATTTGTCCTAATAAGCCGCGGATGGTCTTAAAAAATATTATGGTCTGAAACTTAATAAATATTAAATTTAATAAGCCCGTTCTTCTATTCCAAAAGGTGCTGCTGTGGAGGTAAAAAAAAGCTCCCCGAAGCTAGCAAAAACTTTAAAATTTTATTTGAACAATTAAAAGTTTTCTTTGCTGTATTTATTTTTTTGCTATATATACATACAGCTAGATTAAAAAATTAAAAATGTATTGTGTCAAGGGGCAAATTTGAACTCTCGCCCTTCGCAAAACGACGTCGGTAGCAGCACATTAAACCAAATGTATTAAAAAAACAAGCCATATTAAAAATGCGCTTATATATAAACAATATAAATAATAACAAATATGTTATATGCAAGTGTAAAAAATCCATTATATAACGTTGTATAACGTCGTATACAACGTTGTATATATGGATCGTGTGTAATATAAGAAAACTATTCTAATAATTACAAACCTTTTTTGCTTAAACTGTTTTATTTTGAATTTTTGTAACTATGTTATTGTGCTTAAAAAAATTTACTAGATTGAAAAAACAAGAAACATATTATCTCATCCAGGTGGCAAATTTGAAACTTCGATTTTAGATTTGCCATAACTCTCCCACCTCTTGATAATTTTTGTTTGCTAAATTACGTCATCAAATTACGTCATCTTTTTAGTTACGCCATTTGTATAGCGTTACGGTTGTAAGTATCATAAGTTCGCCGGGCGTTACGGTTGTAAGTATCATAAGTTCGCATATATTATGCACGATCGCCGAACGATCGTGCATAATATATGCGAAATATGAGAAAAACTCTTAACATAAACTTAATATAAGGCAAATAAACAATGACTCAATTTCACATTTTTGAAAACTTTTGCAGGAAATCAATTGGGAACTATTGAACGATTGTAATGACGCATGCGAAGCATTTGATTTTTGAAAAAAAAACTAAATTTAACAACATCCCCAAAACTTTTTGCGGGTGATAAAATTATTTTCTTTCCTGTTTACAATTTAAAGTTCGTTTTTCTACTGTTAACACTGAACTAGTAAATCTCAGCGACTGGCTTAAAGCTTGTAAACTTTTCTTAAATAATGATAAAACGAAATACATTTTGTTTACAAAACACTCAAAATATGATATCTTGCTCCTTAAACTTCCAGATTTATTTATAAACAACATTAAAATAAAAAAATCCCATTCAATAAAAATTTTAGGCATATTTGATAAACATTTAAATTGAAAAAATCATATCAAATTAATAGAAAATAAAATCTCTTCGAATTTGGGGATCATGTTTAAAACAAGGAACCTTTTTGAACAGTATGAGCTTAAAAAGTTTATATTTTTCATTTACCCATAGCTATATAAGTTTTTGTAATACCACTTGGGCGAGTAATCAGTCGGTTTCATTAAAAAAAATTTATAGCAAAGAAAAGCAAACGACTTGGTTAATTTTTAATCAAACAGATTTGCATACGCCGAGCCTTTACTAAAAGAAAATAATGCTTTAAATGTTTACGAATTAAATATTTATCAAAATTTATTGTTTATGTTTAAACTTCACAATAATATGCTTCCATCAAATTTTTAGCCACATTTCTCCTTAATAAATCACACATACTTAACAAGACATTTCATTAACAATTTTTACTTTCCGTCAACAACACCTAAAAGATCGGACTACTCAATTACTTGTCGAGATTCGCGTCTGAGAAGGACGGCTAGAGGAGGATTCACAATCCTAAATAATGGCATAAAATCTATAATCACAATTTAAGCATTTAAAAAAACTGTGAAACAACATTTTCTAAATTTAACGAATAAAAACATTTTTTTGTTCAATGGTGACATGAATTTTTTTTGGGTTGCTATGGATACCTAAAATGCTTAGCAACCATATATTTTATTAACCATAATAAATATAAACTGGACAAAAGTAGTAACTTTATCGGATAAAGTTTACTCCCATAAACTCACATAACCACATTGATTTTCTTTATACCACAGATGTAGTGGTTTATACTTAAAATTTAGTGGTACTATGGATTTTTTAATTTGGTTGATAGTGACACCTGAATTGCCTGGCAATGGTTCATTTTTCATAACTACTGGCTTAGCTATACTCTATTTTATATTTCATTAAACTACTTGATAATCCAAATACAAAAGAACCTAAAGCTTAAACCTTTTTGTGTATATAATAATATAAATATTATGGTTTAAATTATTTTTTAAACCAAAACTCATATGTTTTGATAGCTCTCAATCTAAAACAGCTTTAGCTTCTTTAGCATCTTGGTGAAAACTACAACCTGATCCAAAAAAAAATTCTGAAGATAAAAAAGATGCGACTAATCTTCTTTTCTTTGTTTGACTACTTGAAGTATTGAAATTCACCAGGGGGCTGCCAGATACTCTAGTTGGATAAGAGCAGAGTTATCTTTATCAATGGAAGCAGTTAATTGAATACTCTTGTTATCAAATACAAGGTAAACCGATATAGGTTTTTTTTTGAAGCCATTGTTTGTTATTCTCTTCGAAACGAATTTTAGAGCTTTTGTATATATGCCACCTTTGTTAAAGATGCTTCATAAAATTAGACAAGTTATTAATTACAGTTAAGTTCATGCCATTTACAACTGCATCCAAAAAATTAGGATTAGCTAATTAACAAGTTTTTTTTTTTTTTTTTTTTAATTTCTATTTAGGTGCCCCAAGAAGTCCGTACAGTCTTATCGCAGAGCACCGCGGAAGAGCATTTAATAGGAGGTTCACGCCTCCTTCCTAACCGATGTCACAAAACTTGCCCAGGAGTGGTTCGAACCCCGGATCTTTTGTTCAGGAGACAAGTGTGCTACCACAGCGCCACGGCTGCTTTCATGCTGATTTTGTGTAATATATATGCTTTCATATACTTTCATGCTGTTTTCATGTATTATATATGCTTTCATGGTGTTTTCATGTATTATATATGATTAAATATCAATACTTTATCAACTATCAATTTCATTTTCAAAATCTTATTAATAGGTATTTTAAGATGCATTAACATTAAAACAAGTTTGTAACGCAAATCTAGTCTCATTGAGACCCAATTATTACATAACCATTTAAAATAAAGTACATATAATGTTTTCGCCACATAAAATCGGATACATCATTTAACTTGTAAAAATCATTATTAGAGACCATGCGGACATTTATATTGATAATATAAATATTCAACAAAGTATTTCAAGTCTCAAATTGCTGAACCACTCTGAACTGCAAAAGTATTCGACTATATAAATGAAATTTTAACTGAAAGAAGTACTTCAAATACGCTGTCATTTAAAACCCTTTTATTTGACATAACTTACGTGCAATTGCTCGTTTGAAAAATAATACTTGATTTTATTAATTTATGCAATAAAAAGTGAGGTTTTGAAATTAACAACTACTTTATTCTTATTAGTAACAGCAAAAAAATTATCAAATTAAAAAAAAATCAGAAAAATTTACTTTAAAAAAAAGCTTTTAACTTTACAGATTAGAAACGTACGGCATGATAAGGGGTCGTCCATAAAGTACGTACGCTCATAGGGGGAGGGGGTCTTCAAAAAGCATAAGAAAGCGTTTTCGAGGGGGTGAAGGGTTCAAATTAAAAGTACGTACTTCGTATTTCTATTTATTACAATTAACCAGCTTACCAATAGAAAAGTTAAAATTCTGACTAGAGATCCGAGTTTGCCAACATAAAAAGATGAATAATATAAGGGAGTCGAGGGTAAAATTTCCCTCTATCCACATAGGGATGTAGCGGAGGTGTATCGGAGGTATAACAAAAGTTTCAAATTTATTTTATTGAAATCGAATTATTATATAGCAAAACGCGCAAATAAAATAACATGTTAATAACATTCGTTCATTGCCGCATACTTTCTTCGATGTGTTTTTGCGATATATTTTTTAGTATTAGATACCTTTAAAAATAGAAACTAGAGTTTTAGTGTTAGATATCTTTAAAAATAGGAATTATTAACGGAAAAAAGAACATATATAAAATAAAGTAATGCACCATGGATAAATTATCAAACGAGGAACAAATTATTTCAATAAAGCTTGTTCGGGATATGTTCAACAAAATGTTCATTAAGCAACAAAATGATATTCTAAAACTAATAAGCGAAAAATCTGAAATTAACAAACGGTAGAATTGATGGTCTACCAAAAGAAATAAAGACTGTAAAAGATTTGTTGATACGGAATATAATAAACCAAGACAACTTGAAGATAGACAAAGAAGGAATAATCTTCGAATAGAGGATTTATCGGAAAATAAAAAGAAAAATTGTGATGACACCGAACTGAAGGTGTTAAATATTTTAGAAGAAAAACTTGATTTAAAAGGAATTGTAATTGAACGAGTACACAGGTCAGGAAAAATGGAAGCATATAGACCAAGATCAATAGTAATGAAAGTGTTGAATTACAAAGATAAAGTAAAAGTTTTAAAAAGTGCGAGTAAACTAAAAGGATTGGGGATATCAATATATCAATGAGGATTATTCATTGGAAAATGCATCTATCAGGAAAAAACTACTCGAGCATATGAAGATACATAGGAAAAATGGTATGTTTTCGGTTGTAATTTACGACAAACTAATAGTAAAAGAATTCAGGAAATTACCTACAAATCTTCAATTATTTCATATTTTAAATATTTTGTTAGTATAATCTTTCTTGTTGTTATGGAAGATATGAATTTTCGTGAATTATGGTTTTAGGCTTTAAAAATATACTTTTAGAGAATCATTCACATCCAGATGTTAATTTTTTTTACACTATGGAAATAATTGGCAACATATGCCCATCTTATTATAATTCCGATATTTCTAATCTTTCTGCTGATATAGATATTAACGCGTTCTCTATTTTACACCTAAATATTAGGAGCTTTCAAAAAAATTTTGATAAATTTAACGACTTTTTATAAGCTTCTAATATCTAGGTTCTATCTTACTTGCTGATGACACAAATTTATTTTATTCTCATATTGATATAACAATATTACTTAAAATGGTCAACATTGAACTTCTAAAACTAAATGAATGGTTAGATATGAATAAACTTTCAATTAATTTAACTAAAACTAAGTATACTATTTTTCATCGCCTCCATAAAAAATATAAAATCCTTCTTGCACTTCTAAAACTTATTATTGGGGAATACATCGTAAAAAGAGAATGTTCAATGAAATTTCTAGGTATAATGCTAGATGAAAACATTAATTGGAAAGACCACTAAACATGGTTGAAAATAAAATTTCTAAAAATATCGGATTATTCTATAAAGCAAAACCATACTTAGATTAATCATGTTTGAAATACATATATTACTCATTTACTCACTCCTATCTTAATTATGCAAACATTGCTTGGTGCAGCACCGATAAAACCAAGACAAAAAAGCTATTTAGCAAACAAAAACATGAAATTAGATTATTATCAAATGCGCACCTCTCACATTCTAGACCATAGCTCAACAATCTAGAAATATTAAACTTGTACCAAATAAATATATATCATCTGCTAATTTTTATGCATAAAACTAATAATAATACAATACCAAATATCTTCAAGCCATTATTTAATAAAATTCAACACAAATACATGACTAAATATTCAAGTAACGACTTTGTTCAACCTAAAACTAAATATGAGTCCACCAAGTTCTCAATAACTATAAGAGGATCTAATGTATGGAATAAGATAATTAGTAATAATATTAAACTTAAATATTAAGTTACAACTCTTGAACAGTTTAATCAAAAGCTAAAACTATTACTTTTAAATAATGAACAAACAGAGAATAATTTTTAAATCTATCTATAAAAATATTATATTTGAAAATTTTCTATAAGTGCATACTTTTTTGTCTGGAAAGGTCTAAAGTATTTAATTATATACATTATAGTCAATTATATTATGAAAAAGTAATTATATAGATTTACAGCATTTATGTACACATGTATGTATATATGTATATATATGCATATACAAGTATCTTTTGATTGTAAATTAACTTTAATATTTTCATGTTTTCTTTTTTTTTTGTTGCTCTTGGTTTTTGTTTGCTTGAATGAATTTTTGAAATTTTTTTTAATGAATAACTTTGAAGTTTGAATATATATAGCATTGCATGACCGTAAATTAACCTTTATGTTATTGAGATTAAATTACTTCTTTAACTTTTATTAAAAATAACTTCAAAAGACTCTATTAAACTATTTTGCATTTTATATAAACTTCTTTGAAACATTTTTCTTTTTTCTCTCATCTTTAATTTGTAATTTTAGTTACAACGTATTATTATAAATGTCAAGAAAAAACAAGGGACTTGGTGACAAGGCAAACCTGTCTTCTTATGGTCCTTGCCAATTTTGTATATATTATAAAACACTGAACTTGTAAATATTTGTACGGCTAAATAAGTGAGAGAAAAAAAAAGGTTACATTGGTCCTGTTATCGACTCGTGCTTTGATAGGTTGGATTATATTCGATTGATTTTCTGATAATTTAAATTGGAAGTTAGAAAGAAGATAAAATGAGAAAACGCAACGTATTCTATCGAACTTGAGAGTTTTTATTCAAGACAACTTTTTTTTGGTATTAAAAATCAAACTAAAATATTTATCAAAATTTGCTTATAAATTGTGGTTTGGAAGTGTTATCTTAAAACTCTAGCTCCGATAAACCTCTGTTACACATCCGATACACCTTGAATGCACAAATTTCAAAATTTCAGGGGAAGGAGAGGGGGGGGGGGGTCGAATTTTAAAATTTTTGGTATACACACTTTATGGACGACCCTTAATTATACAAAAATATATTCATTTTATAAAAGCTGAACTTTTGTCCACCACTTGCCCCACTGTGCAATGATCCGTATTTTTACGGGTCGGGTCAGCTAGTTTTATATAATATATACAAAATCATATTGAAATAAATATTATCCGATATTTTTATTAAATGAAAACTTCTTTTTATGGTTATAATTCTCATTAATAAAAAATAACTTCTTACGAGGGAATTACGGGAACTTCTTACGAGGGAATTTAGTATATTTAGGATTACTATTATTAGCAGAAACAAATTAATAACTTAGAACAAATGATATAAATAAATGAATACGGCAACAAATAATACAAATCAATAACGGTGGTTACAAAAGTTATGAATTTATGGGATAAAATGATAATGCTTACAAATGGTTTACGTCAAGTATAGAATTTGTATGAAATTTTTTTTTTATAAGAATAGAACAGTTTATATTTAGAAAATTTATGTTTAAATTTTCAATAAATTGCAATATCCAAAACTTTATTTTGCAAATTTAATTTGTAAAAAATATTACAAAAAAGTTTACTAGTTGAGGTACGAGAATGAGCATCAAAGGTATTGCTGTAATCTTTGGAGCAAGCACGCAAAAAAAGTGAAAAGTAAGTTTTAAGTTTTTTCTGGGGGGTGGTTTATGATGATAACTGCTATGATGTTCTAAGATGATGTTCAACTTCTAAACATTATGATCGCAAATGAAAGAATTTATAACTTAATAAGACTTCTTTAAACATTTAATATAAGTTACAATTTCTCATATTCTTTATATGTTACATTTAAATAAATATCATATGTTTATAAAATTCTTTGATATATTTAATACACCAGTCTTTACAACACTCTTCTATTTTAAAAGTATTATTTATTTATGTTTATAACTGTTTATGTGATGCATTTCATGATAGTCGGACGTACATGGACACCTTTTGTTATTAAATATTCAAATGAGAACTTAATTCAAGTTTGCGTACATAGTAGTAGCCCCTACATTGGCATATTCAGTGTCAAGAAAACTACACAAATCTTCAATAGGAGTAGAAGATCTACGTAGAAAACTTAGATTTTTGCCCGGAATTGGAAGAGAAGATTTAGTGGGAACTTGAGGAGGGGGATTGTTCAAATTTTGATACAAAGGAGTGAGTTTTGTGCATTCACAGCCGTCGGCGTCATCATCAACTGTTGGAAAATCAATAAACTAAATTGAAAAAAAAATAAAAATATAAAAATCTCCAATCAAAAATATTTAAAAAAAAGTATTACATGTAAGAGAATAATTTAAATCTGCTCAATAAATTCGAAAGAATAACAAATTTCCTTAGAATCTCCATATTGTTTTTGTCAATGCTATTAGTTTTGGTGGTGCATCTAAAACTGTAGCTTGGTTATTGTACTTTATAGCTTGGTTATTGTACTTTATAGCTTGGTTATTGTACTTTATAGCTTGGTTATTGTACTTTATAGCTTGGTTATTGTACTTTATAGCTTGGTTATTGTACTTTATAGCTTGGTTATTGTACTTTATAGCTTGGTTATTGTACTTTATAGCTTGGTTATTGTACTTTATAGCTTGGTTATTGTACTTTATAGCTTGGTTATTGTACTTTATAGCTTGGTTATTGTACTTTATAGCTTGGTTATTGTACTTTATAGCTTGGTTATTGTACTTTAAATTGTCCATGTTTATATTTACTTTACTAAATTTTATAGTTAAAAATTAATGCCAACTATTATGCTAAGATTCCAACTAACTGCCAGTTATGCCATGGTTGTCAATTATAAGGTTAAAACTGATGCTTATTATTAAAGCCATGATTGGGTCTTTGATCTTGTTATAAAATTAATGTTTCAAAATAGACGACAAGAAACTTGATAAAAAATTCTGTTTGCCGAGAATTTAATATTGCACATTCAAACATCTAGTGCAATGTCTGTTCGCTTTCTCTATGTTATCTTTCTAACTCGATTTCTTCTGACTTTTACTTTAATTTGCTTCTATTTTTCTTTAAACTTACTTACTCATGGTCCGTTGAAGCCAATTTAGATGCTCTTTAGTGAGCTGAACTTGTCTTTGCGGACTTTATTATCTGGCCTCTATATGGCAATTAGCCAGAGGAGGAAAAACCAGAATACTTGTGTTTCAAAATAGGCAATTTAAGTTTGAAGTTTTGTAAATTGCTTTATTGCTAAAAAAGTTTTTATCAAATCTAATAAAATGCTTTAAAATAGACCGATTACTTGGGTTACAGGTTAAGATTGTTTTAATTCGTACATTAATTTTCAGACAAGATTCTTTAAATCTTTTAGTCGCTTTTTAAGTGAATGTTAAATAAAAATTGGCACAACTGCTTTTTTCAATATCACCTTATTTAAATTAAATTTTATTGAAAATTATTAAAACTACAAGCGTTCACCAATTTAACTTCGTAACAGCATATTTGCTCTTACGTTGCTCTTTCGTAACAGCATATTTGCTCTTAAGTCTATATTGACTTTTACGGTTGCCGACTTTTGTACAACCTTGACATCATTTTTCTCTGACAATAATAATACTAATTTTTTGAATGCTTTTTTCTTGTAAACTTATACAAACACAATCTTAAATTTTTATTAGCTATATTTTATTTTTATTTTGTCAATAAGAAAAAAGTTTTTTTTTGTCAATAAGAATAACTTCCAAGAAAAAAGGAACATTATTCCTCAAAGATATGAGGAGACAATAAATATTTTAATAAAATTTAAAAAACTAACGTGTTAATTAGTAGGGAGTGATTAGGTTTTGTTTTTGAGTCCGTTTTGTTTAAATTTTTGTATCTTTTTTTTTATACTGATTCATTCCCAACAACGCTGCAAGCAACCACTATTAAGTTGGGAGTTACTAGAAAGAATAGAGTTATAGAGCAAGAAAACGGTTGAAAGAAGACTAAAAAAGTTGAAGGTTGTATGAGTTAGGAAAACATGAAGATGGGAGAGAGTTCCAAAGGGTTGAAGTGCGGGGAAAAAAACTAGACAAATAAAAGTTTTTGGAGCATGCAGGGACAGATACAGTAAAAGAATGAGACTTTGATGAATGACGAGTCAAGCAAGAATGAGCTTTAGTTGATGGAACTAAAGATGGAAGCTACTAGTATTTGTAGAAAAGAGAAAGAGATGCAACTTTGCGACAATGGGAAAGAGGCTCAAGCTTAGCAGATAAAGCGGGTCCAACTGTGCTTACAATGCGTTTTTGGACCTTGTCTTGAAGAGAAAGAGCATCATTAGAAGAACCAGCCCAAATATGATAACAGTATTCCATACAGAGACGAATAAGGGATTTGAGAGGTAGAAAATAGAATCAGGAGAGAGAAAATGTCAAGCACGATAAAGAGAAGCAAGCAAATGCTAATTTAGCAATTGATTGCATATATGGTTTCCATCAAAGGTCAGTAATAAAAGCTATTCCAAGAAGACGTAAAGAAGAGAGCTCAGTGAAAGGGTTGCCATTCATTAACAGGAGTATAAAGTTGAGTCATCAGCAAAAAGAGCTACTTTAGATGTAAGGTTGTTGGGAAGATCATTAATGTAGATAAGAAACAAAACAGGGCCAAGGATAGAACCTTGAGGTACCCCCAAAAGTTACTGGAAATAAAAAAGAGTGTTGACTTTCAAGGATGACTTTAATAAAGCAGTTAGAAAGAAATGATTTGATAATCTCAAAAACTTTCGCAGATACACCATATGAAACGAGCTTATGGAGAAGACCAACGTGCCAAACTTTGACGAAGGCTTTCGATATTTTAAGAGCAATAGCCCTAGCCTCTCCGCCTTCATCTAATGCACAATAAAATCTTTCAGTCACAGCAGTTAGCAAGTCAGCCGTAGAGCAAGAGGATCGAAAACCGTATTGATTGCCTAAAAGCAACCTATTTGACTCAATATGGGATTTGAGAAATTTGTTTATCAAAAACTCAAAGACCTTGCTAATAATAGAAAGAAGACTGATTGGACGATGATTGGAGGGGTCAGAATGTTCATTGGAGTTTTTGAAAATTTGAACAACAGATGCCATTATCCAGAAGGCAGAAAAACAAAACTCAGTCAAGCACTTATTAAACAGTTCAGAGAAAATTGAAGTGATTTCTGGAGTACAATTTTGTAAGACTGTGACAGAATGTTGTCTGGACCACAAATGCTAGAAGAGTTTTATCGAGATATGACTTTGGCAACGGAAGCTGGAGTAAACTGAATATCTAACATGGGTTAACCTGTTTAATTGGAATGGAAGGAAAAAAATGGCCGTAAGATTTGAGTGTCAAATTAGAAGAAAAATTCTTTGCTAGATCAGTCCCATGAATGAGAGATGGAATGTTAGACCTTCCTTTATTAACAACGCTGATTTTACAAAAGTCTCTAGAACCTAACTTCTAAGATAAGATAAGAGATTTTGTGAACTGAGAATAATGGAGCTTAGCATCTGACGGCACCTTTTTTACATCGATTTGTCGCAATAATAAATAGCCCTTTGTTCTAAGGAGAGTTGTTCTTTTGAAAAAGATGAAAAAAAAATGATTACGATTAGATATAGCAGCTACTCCAGTAGGTGAAAACCATAGAGTAGAATGAGGCTTGACTTGGAACCGACAAGAAGGAATAAAAGCATCCATTCCTCCCTGTATCAAGAAGGTTCACGGGAGGCGCATTTTTCAGCTGAGAGGGAAAAGATATCAGCCCAAGGACCATTGGGAAGAAAATCACGAAAAGAGTCCCAGTCATCTTTAGGGTAGTAGTAAGTAGTGCAATGATAGGGTAAATCCGAAAATGAAATACGAGATGAAAGATTTAAAGAGATCATTGCATGGTCAGAACCACCTAAGGAAAAAAAAAGAGAGACTGAACACAAGCTAGGATCAGAGACCTGAAATAAATAAAGGAGTGAAGGTAAATGATTAGGGTTATCAGGAAAATGAGTCACAAAGTTAACTTTAAATTAGCCTTACTAAAGTGGATAGATAAACTGCATATTTCAAAATCAAGTTTAAACGACTCTTTTGAAATCTAATACTTCAGATCTACACTACAAATTTAGCATTTACTAAACTAAATCATTAAGAACACAAGATTACAAAAAACTCTTCAAATATTAACAAAAAACCAGTAATCGACAAATCAAACATGAAATCTTTAACCTTGCAAATAGCAATAAAGAGCCTTTTGCTAAATAAAATTTGTTTTAAAGTTACCCTATTTAAAAAAAATTATAATGAAAAATGTTACAAAAAATATCTGTTTGCATGTTTTTAATTTAAAATTTTAATTTAAAAGTTTTAAACGCAGCAATCCAAAGGTTTCATTCTAGCTTCCCAAACTGTCTTTAAAATCCACTATTTGAAAAATAATTTAACATGTTAAAAATTGATTAAGAAAAAAGTATAATTTTTGATTTATTTGAGAAGATATTGTTTTATGTTTAATATACTACTCAACCTGCCACGACGGTGAGTTGACCAGGCAGACGTTAATAATAACTAGAAATCGAACCAAAAATAAATGTGTATTACAAAATGTTCTAAAAGTGGTGCTTCATACTTTTTGTATATTATTACAACATTGAATATGTTTGAGGTTGCACTACTTTTTTGGGGCTTGTAGATAAGACTAAGTTCTCTAGCCCCAGTCATGTAAATATTTGTTTTTATAAACTACTTTTGTTAATTATTTTCTTATTGGCAAATACATAGGGGAGACCGGGGCTAGTTGGCTGCAGGGGTAAGTTGACGAACTGCGTTTATCTTCGTAGCCTTTCATCAGAAAGTAACAAAAATTACACAGAACCTTCCTAATTGACCATTTCATCATTCACTGAAGTATTGTTAGGATTCGCGCATGCGTATGGGAGATAATAAGATTTATGCATGTTTTGGACGAAAACGTAACTTTTGAAACATTGCTTCTTTTTTACTTTACAAAAAAAAAAATAGTTGTTCGTATAACAAAAAAGTTATTGTAAAAGTTCCGGTCGCAATTGGTTTACTATATTCAGACTTTTTTTCAAAGTTGCCGTTTTTCAGGATCTATAGACTGTTTATTGAAAAAATGGCTTTGGTATAAGTTGGCAAAATTTTCATGGGGGTGAGTTAGCTCATAGCATTTACTATGAAAAAAAATACATTTATCTAAAATTAAATTTTTTTTTTAATTTTTAACAATATTGAAAATATTTATTCTTACAAAAAAATTTATAAAAATTTTTTTTTAGGTTTTTTTTCACAGATAAAAAGTAGGCTACTGTTTTGGCTGTTATACGCACTAATATTTGGTACCAGTTAAAAGTAATTTTAAATTTTGGGATAAAATTGTCGCCAAAATTAATAGTAAAAAAATTTCTACTAATTTTGCACTTAATAGTACATTAATAACCATTTTTATAGTTTGCGCCAACTTACCCCGTGGTAAGGTAAGTTGGCGCAATTTTTTTTTTTTAAGGGCCCGGAAAGGCTCCAAGAATTTTTTTTGTAAATGAATGCAAATTTTATAAGTTACCCAAACTCATACTCTTTAAGACTACACTTTAATATTTTCAAAAAAATGTACTATTAGGGCTACAGAGCTCATAGAGTAAAAACCGAGCCAACTATATTAAAAAATCCTATGGTTCTGATATACGGCCTGCTGTTGTGCTATTTGAAAGCATAACTCCTAAGCGAGCATATTGTAGTTGTCCGATAGGCTCTAGTGTATTGTGCTGTCATACTCTAGCTCTTTTATTATATTTAAAACATTATTTTGAAACTGATGAGAAAATTTTAGAATTATCGTACACACAACAACTACAAAAGTGGCACAAACGTTTTTAAAAAATATCTATACCTATGGTTCCACTTAAAAACATAAAACCAAAGTCAGCCAAATTAAAGTTATCTCCTGCTGATCCAAGCTCAAACCATTATAAAAGAGATTTAACTTTGATTGTAAAAAAACTAAAAGAACATTTGAAAAACGAAAAACCGATTGAAACACATTTATTCTGTTTTAATCAATTCAACATCTGGGATACAGACTTCTGTTGGACAACATTTGCATTACAAATATACATTAAGAACAGCTTTAGCATTAGCTGATCATCAATATTGCAAATCACAACTGTTTGATGAAAGTGTAATAAAAGTAGACGAAGAAAAAATAAAGCAAATATAATATTACGTAGATAATGACTCTTTAACTAAAAATGATACTAGTACAAATGTAAATAAACACCAAAATGGTTCTTTTATAAATCTTATAATAAATCAGAATACTTTGAAAATACAAGTTGAAACAACAGATCTAGTATATCAAAATTGCAAAAACATACCACTGCATGATGAAATAAATGAGCAGCTGAAAATATTGAAAATATTAAAACAGATTTAAGTTCTTTGAATTGAAAAAGCTATTATTGGTCAAACTCTAGATTTTTTTACCCTGAAACCATTGCGAACAGTTATAAAAGCAATCGCTAAAAAAGCACCTATTATTTGTTTTGTTAATGAATTTGATTTTAGTATTTTATTATAATATCTAAAGTTGCTGAATATTATTAACTAAGTATTTTAGGAATTATTTTTTGTCGGGAATCAATTTTAATTTCAACAGTTTAAATTTTCAATATTAACACCTCTCAAAATATTCAACTATGGGTTTAAGAGAAAAAAATAAGCAATATAATGAAAGCAATTTTTTTTAATATTATTGGTCCTATGGGAGGCATTGTCAAATTTACAATGTATGATAACATTTGCCATGTCGAAGGTAACAAATCTATTCTATTTATGGGCCACACAGTGTTTATAGTTCCCCAATCCCATATTCTTTTAATGTACCTCTCAATGTGAATACGAGTTGAAGCTATGTCAAAGTTACAGGCTACATCTACTTGAGAAAATTGATCAGAATCTTTTTGTTTTGGACGATTTAATGTTATTCTCTTCATTGTGCAAAACTCTTGTATAGAAAAACCTCTGTCACTCATAATCTCATGATCTCTTTCAACAAATAGAATAGTACCTGATTTTTCTGTAAGATCTGAATCTGTGATAGAGCCTGGATATCAGGGTGAAGCTTATTTTGGCGAAAGACAAAATTTTTTTTAAATTTTGATACCCCTACCCTTATAAGTTGTTCCTTTCAAGTAGAAAACACTCCCATAAAAATTTCTGCAAAAAATATTTGTATTTAGGGGTAGCTCAAGTGCTACAAAGTTTAGAAAGTTTTGAAAAATTTGTTCCACTAAAGAACAATCACTGGAAGATAACAGCAGGATACCATTCAAAATCCAAATTATTGGTTGCTGTCTGTTTCTCCGACAATCCAACAAAGAGAGACAACGATGCATAAAGCAAATTGAGAAAAAAGTAATAAGTTAATGGCAAAAGGAATTAAATTTTCCACATTTATCAATTTAAATTGTACAGGTAAAACAGGATCAACACCTAAAGACGTACAATTAATGCGTAAAACAAAGAAAATACGGTCCATTGAATGAAGTTTTTGACATCACAAAAAAGTTGGTGAATAGCTCTGCAGTCAGGAAAAAAGATTGTACCATCTTCAGATTGAAAGCAAAGTACAGGTTGGGTATAAAACTGGGAAGGCTGCAAGTTTAAAAACTATTCATTCATCCAAATATCCACGAAGCCTACTCCAACAACAGTAATGGCAACAGCAATAACGTCAACTTCTGAATCTGAGCCTGAGACAGAATATCGAGAGTGTGACAATTCAGAAGAAAAGTCCACAAGTACCTGCAAGAACTACAGCAAAACCAAAACTGAAACCAAATTATTAAATCTTCAAAGTTATCAAATAGCAAAGCAACAATCATTTGTCGACAGTTATCTCAAGATAGGATCAACATTCAGATATCTTTACAGTCTGGTATATTCAGACCAATTATAAAAGAAGCTGTTAAACTTAAAGAAGAAACAAAGATAACACTACATTTAGAAAATTGATCACTGCACTTTAATGGTAAACGTATTATTCACCAATAATATCAAGTCTTAGTGTTAAAGAATAAACAAAGAGAAGTTAAGTTATAAGCACTAGATCTACTAGATCGAAAAGCAGATAATGTTATGAAAGGCATAACAGCTATTTTCGGTGAATACAATTTTTGGAAGAGCACAAAGATGATTGTAGGGGGCACTAGGAATGTAAACACTGGAAGAAGGAATGTGATTGTCAGTCAATTACAAAGTCGCTTTAATGAAAAGAAACTGGAAGAACCACAACTCATGGGTTGTCAACATCATGTTCTTGATCAAGTCATTCGTGCAGTAATGGATGAAGAACTTGGAGGAAACAACATGTCGCCCGATATTGAATAGCCGTTTATCCCGGAACTTGTAAAGACTATAAACAGCTCAGGATGTCAAGAATGGTAAAAAAGTGATTACTTAAACAGCAGGATGGCATGATGATATGAAATTTCTGTTTCATTTAACTTGGGTATTTTGCTTTTGATTAAACATCTTAAGTACTTACAAAAGTAAAGTTTCAGAAAATACCTAAACCATATAATGCAACATGGATTTCCTGAGCAAAATTAGCTCTTTTGCCATGAATTTTACTACGAGAGAGAAGAGACTCACTACTCTACATTTGTAGATTCATCTCTTACAGGTGAGCAGAACATTGATTTAATGACCAAATGTACAATGTATATGATTATCAAAAGCTATTTAGCAGCTTTTTAATAAATTTCTAGAATAGTAATAAAAAATTGCGAGTTAAAATTTACTTTAGATTTTGCTTTATTCAACTTTGTTTTCACTATAGATTATTGTTTAAATAAAACGAGTTAAATAAAAACGCGTTAAATAATTTATTATACATATCTTATATAGAATTTTTAATTTAATGTAACGCTTCTTATATAATTTATTATTTCAATAAACATTTTCTAAATCAAAACAATATTATAAATATAATATAAAATATCTAACAAAAAAAGTAATTAGGTATTTATATAAATATTGGTTTTTTATTAATATGGTATTTTACTATTTAAAAATTAAAAGTAATCTATTTATATTTTATATAGTATGTATAATATTAACAAGAAATCCCTACACAGTTTATAAAAATAAATATGAATGATTTATTATTAATGAAGATGTAGGATTATTTTAATAAATATGTAGGTTTAATAATAATGTAGGTAATAATAATGTAGGTTTAATAAAATGTAGGTTTATTTTAAAAAATATTAAAATTAGTATATTCTAAAATTTTAGGTTATATTTTTTAAAAATAATCAGATTAACAAACTTCACACAAATAACAATACAGTCGCAGGTCTTCCATTCATAACACTTATTTAAAAATAATCAATAAAAACTATCATAGTAGTTAAAAGGCTAATACAAATGTTTATTTTTTTATTTTTTTACAGGTGTGATGTCTAAGCGAAAAAGTGGACATGAAAAGTTACGTGAGAAAAACATAAAGCTTCTACGAAAATATACCGCAATACCGCAAATTTTATACAAGCAAGACGTGTTTCAAGAGAAAAGAAAACTGTAAAAAAAAAGTAATTTTTTAATGGATTTTTATCGATGAAAGAATATATACTCTTTTTATTTACAAAGCCAAGATGCCACCACGTTCAATCGAGGACATCTTTGATAATCTGAAGTGTGATATAAATACCTTTGAAGATAATTTTCTAAAGAATATTGATGAAATATGCTCGCATCCGAAAGATGTAATTATACTAAATATGAATCTATTATCGGAAAATCTAATTCGAACTCTTCGAGAACGGCTATTTGCTGAAATAGTGGATGCATTTTGTACCGATGAGTTTAACGAGAAAAATGTAACACTAGACCCAGTAAACCCAGTCGAAAAAAACCTTCGTAAAAGGTATAAAACGAATTTATGTCTTGACGATATTTATATATTCTCAATCACGTTATGTGAAAAACAGTTTCACAAAGAAATTATTAAAGTTGTCATCTCAACAAAAAATACCGACCAACCTTCACACGATAAATTTCTAATTTTATCATTAAAAGAGCTGATTCATATTTCAAAGGAAATACAGAAAGAAAACAAAGAAAGAAAAGAAGAGTTTAAAGAAATAAAAGAGGAACTCCAACTATTAAAAGAAAAAATAATATTTCAAAATAAGCTTATTGAAAAATTAAAGATAACAAACAAACATTTGGAATTAGACCCCGTTATCCTTCAGCCGAGTCAAACGCCGAAACTAAAACTCGATTGTTTTGCGCATAGTGAAAATAAAAAAATTATTCCAGATGTTACAAATTGTATAATTCAGCAAACTTTGGATAAAACATTTTCACACGATAAAAATCAACCACAATTATTAAAAACGTATGCAAATGTCGTAGCTCAAATAAAATCAACCGCAAGTACCAATGAAAAAAACAAAAAATTTAAATTCGGATATTATTCTAGCATCACCAAAAACAAACAATGATAAGTTTATTTTAGTTGGTAGAAAAAGTAAGTCAATTCAAAAAACGCAAAATTTGCCTATAATGAAAAAGCATAGGGTTTCAGAGGCCGTTTTTGGCACAAAAATTTCGGAAAACAAAACAATTGCTGGCGAAAGAATTGTTCGTAAATTTGAAATTTTTGTTGGAGGCATAAGCAACCATATTAATGAAGAGCTTTTTAAAATCTATATGGAGACAGAAATAGGAATTACCCCGTTTTCGGTATGTTTAAATAAAGAAAACGAGTATAACAGATCGTATATAGTTACCATAAATAACACAGAAAAAAATAAAGTATTTAACCCTTCTCTATGGGATAACAATATAATAGTCAAACCATTTCGAAAAAAGCGCTTAAGTTCTAACTTAGCCCAAAATCTGGCAAACAACGGCAACCAGGAAAATTTCTATAAACCAAAATGGCTTCCGACAGCGTATTAAAGAAAAATAAATTTCCCATAAAATTATGCACTTTTAATTGTCATGGGCTTAAATCAAACATTGAATACACTGAATCCTTGATAACTTCCCATGATATTACTTTTATATGCGAACATTGGATATCAAAACTTGAACATTCAATAATCAAAAATATTTGCAAAAACACCCACTCTTCGTACTTCCACCAGGCAAATAAACGCGAACAAGGTCGGCCGTTTGGCGGAAATGCGTTTCTGGTTCGGAAACATATGTTTCAAAATGTCATTATTTTATATGAAGATGATCATATTCTTGCTATAAATCTTGTTAAAAATAATACTAGCATTGTTATAATTGGTATTTATCTAACTTCATCGCGGAATAATCGAACATCATTAGATGAATACACAAATCAATTAGATATAATTAAAGGCCTTGTTAATAATTATGAGGGTGTCGGCGAAGTTATTGTATTTGGTGATTTTCAATCTTTTTTTCTCGAAATCTACGATTTACTAGAAAGATCAAGTCCCACAAAAAATAATTACTCCGCGGCTCTATCAGAATTTTTAAAATCGAGTGAATTTGAACTAGTGGGCGTAATTAAAGGTTCAGGCCCTAAGATAACATATCAACATAATACACTACCAAATGCATCATACATTGATCACATAGCTATCTCAAAAAACACTTCTCTTAGGTATTACAACTGTTTTGTTGCCCCCTTTTCACCTCAAAATATGAGTGATCATTTGCCAGTATCAATTGTAATTGAACTCATCGGAAGATCTCTCAAAGAGAATATTCACAAAATGACAGACAAAATTAGCATTCCAAATTATGCTTGGAATAATCAACGTTTTATACAATTATATAATGATTTCTTAAATAATAATATTAAAAGTCTTAGCCTTACAAATAACAATTACGATAAAGAACTTATCAAAATCTATAATTTGATTACAAAAAGTGCATCTGAAGCTCTTCGCCAACACTTATCTGAGAAAAAACAATCATTATATTCGAAATTTTGGTGGACTCCCGAGTTAAATAGGAGTAAAAAAGTTCTTACATTTCATTTTAAGAAATGGCGCGACACGGGTTTTGTAAAAGATTTAAGTTCGCACATTTTTAACCAATACCTATTTGCACGAAAAAATTTCCGAAACGCTGTTAAGAAAGCACAAAACTATAACCTTTACAAAAAATACATAAAAATCGAGATGTTAAAAAATACCAATCCAAAAAACTTCTGGAATACTTTTAGAAATATACAGACTGATGCAAACTCAAAATTATTTACAATAAATAATAAAAAGGACAAGGAGTCAATCACAAGAGAATTCGCCGATAGTTTTGAAAAACGGTTAAACACTAAATCTATAACGCATACCGCGAAGAGTTTTCAAGTTCCACCTTGTACAAAATTTGACTTTGTAATAATATCAGATGAAATTATAAGAACGGCTATCTCTTGCCTAAAATTAAACAAAACCAAAGATGCTTTTGGAATCTCTGCAGAACATTTAAAATATTTGCGTTGTGAAGCCCTAATAGAATGGCTAAAAAAATTCTTCACATTTTCTCTTAATCATGGTCAAACGCCAAAGTCGATGTCTACATCACTTATAATACCACTTGCTAAATCTTATAAAAAATCATTAACTGATCCAAATAACTACCGTGGTATCAGCATCATTCCAATCTTCACAAAACTAATCGAATATATAATCCTAATAATCTGTTCAGATCTAAAAGAAGCTCATCCTCTTCAATTCGGTTTCACCAAAAATAGCTCAACCCTACACGCCGAATTTGTTATTAGTGAAACAATTAAACACTACAACAACAACAACTCACCTGTTTATCTCTGTTCCCTTGATGCTGAAAAAGCTTTTGACAGCTGCAACTGGGACATTCTTTTTGAGAAACTGTACAATAATAAAAAATTACCACTGTATATTGTTAATACAATATCGTCATTATACAGGGAGAGTAGTGCTTCTGTGTCTTATCTAGGTTGCAAATCAACTCCATTCTATCTAACGCAAGGAGTGAGACAGGGATCGATTCTCTCGCCTCATTTGTACAATCTTTACACTCAAAACCTACTAGAAACCTTACAAAATGAAAGTGTCGTAGGAACATCAATAAATGGAAACTACACGGGTGTTGTAGCATATGCTGATGACATTATACTTCTTAGTTCCACCCTCTCTGGCCTACAAAAGCTAATTAATATCTGTAACATTTACACAAAAGAAAATTGCATAAAATTGAATGCTGACAAAACCGAGTTTTTGGTCACCGGAACACATCAAATTAAAAAATGCACGATAACACTCAACCACCAAAAAATAAAACTAGACAATAAACTTACTCATCTTTTATATGGGACACAAAATATTCACCAATTGCCTCACTTAATCGTTTAAACATTGATAACCGAATATCCCATTTCCGGGCAGTAATACAGTCTTTAATTCAAGCTGGAATTCGTTTTGTTCACCCAAACTCTATTGTCCAGTTATATAAAACTTTAGCTGTTCCAACACTAACGTATGGTCTTAAGCTTTGCGACCATAAAGAAATGTTATTGCAAAAGCTTGATATAGTAGGAAGAATTGCACTGAAGTCACTACTAAACGTTTCAAAACATAGTAAAAATTATATACATCCCCTATTTTGTATTGAAGATATATCTATAATTACGCAACAAAATAAGATAAACTTATTTATTCGCCTGTTGAAAAATAAAATGACATTTGATATTCTTAAGTCGCAGTTGAACAACGAATCAGGTCCACGACCTTTTGTAGATAGCGTCAAGGCTCTGTGCAATAGTCATAAATTAAATATAGAGAAACTAATGCAACACAAAGAAAAAATAAAAATTACTGGTTTAAAAAATATAATTCCTGAAACGGATCTTAAAATCTTAAAATGTGCAGTTGAGTTCTGGAACTCAAAAGAACAAAGAACAATCTTTAAGGATGTTCTTGAAAATAAAATTCCTAGATACTAGAGATTTTTTTTTTTTTGAAACTTTTTATTTACCTTACTTGTAATATAGAGTGGGTGTTTAACAAATATATAAATTAAAAAAAAATTAAATAAAGCTTCTACGAGAATATGCTAAAACAACTAAAAATCTACTATCCATGTTTTTTAAACTGAATTCAAATACCCTGCAACACCATGCTGATGCTAAGCCTGTTGATGAGGTTCAATCTCACGTTGCTAAAGAGACCCAAACAAACCTTGATGATGAAGATGGCGTTCATACTGACACTAATGAAATGACCCAACCAATCCTCATTCTAAACATCACAGCTTCTTCAAGCATGGTTGAACCTACTGGTGATAACGAAAAAACTACTACCCGAGTGAATGATTGGTTTAATAAGCCTCACCTGAATGAACTGACAACTTTCTAAAAATATCACCCACATCAGCCTGAAACACGTCACTTTAATTCAAAAATGGTATATTATCGTCCTGAAGATGGTATGCAGCGTATGTTTCTTTCATTTTCAGAAGAAGAAGAGTGCCTGTTTTGCAGTGTTTGTTTGGCACATGGAAATGAGAAGCAGAAACCAAGTTCGTTTGTAACAGGTTTTAACAGTTGGACTCATATTCATCAACGTATTGTGGAACACGAATCGTCAAAGAGACACCAAGAATGTGTCGAGGCTTATCTCCATTTCTCTGCTAATCGAACCATTCTAGATATGGTACAAGGTCAGCAATATAGTCTACGAAAACAGCAAGTTCTACATCGTAGATTGATCGTGGATAGAGTAGTGTCAATTGTCAAAGTGATTGGTAAACGTGGTATGCCATATCGAGGTAAGGCTGGTTGCAAAGCCGTCAATATTTTGGCTAACGACAGAGTGGATCATGGAACATTTCTTGAAATCGTGATTCTTGTTGCGAAGTTCGATGAAATTCTAAAAGTGCATTTGAAGGAAATTATCGACAAAGGCATGCTGAATGATAAACAGGATAAGAGGAATAGAGCTAACAGAAATACTTTCATTTCCAAATCCTGTAAACCAAATTATATTAGGAATCGCTAAATTAATGAAAAGTGCCATTGCTGAAGAAGTACAACAAGCGGGAATATTCTCAGTGCAACTTGACACAACTCAAGATGTAACACAAGCGGATAAATGTGCGATAGTCCTGCGATACGTTACCGACAAAGTTGAGGAGCGACTTATTGGTGTTGTCGATTCACATTCTGGAAAAGGCAGTGATCTGTGCAAATTGATGTCAAATGTTTTGGAACAAAATGGCATTGATATTACTAAATGTGTATCAGATCGTACTGATGGCGCGTCTAATATGGCCGGGGCATACAATGGATTTACTACATTCTTAGAAAAAGCGTCTCCTGGACACATTCACAGATGGTGTTATGCGCATGTTTTAAATCTGGTCGTATGTGACGCCACCAGCAGTAATGAAGCTTCAATGACACTTTTTGGTATACTTCAAAAGGCTGCTATGTTTTTTCGTGAGTCCTACTTGAGAATGGACCTTTGGACTGATCACATGAAAGAAAAAATTTTTTGGACTGATCACATGAAAGAAAAATATGGCCAAAACATTCACAAACGACTAAGTGTTATCGGTGCTACTAGATGGGGGTCCAAACACAATGCCCTTCAAAAGTTTTTTGGTACGTTTCGCGACGGTGAAGGAGCATTATACACAGACGTCGTTCAAGTACTGGAAATAGTAGTCTCTTCCAATAAATTAAGTGTTGAAGCACGCTATGATGCGCAGTGTCTATGAACGTCCTTATTGAAGTATAAGACTGTACTGACGGGATTTGTATATCTAAGAATAATGGAGTCAACCACACCACTGTCCAAATACCTACAGACGTCTGGATTGAATTTCATAACGGCGTTTGAGATGGTTAAGGTAACTATTTCAGAAATTCAGACTCAATCACGCAATTTTGATCAAGTTAAGGTGGCTGCAGACCATTTCATTGATGTGTCCGCAACCATTCTTGACGAGAAAGAATGTGATTGTGTTATACAGACAGATTTGCCAATGGTACGCAAAAGAATAAGAATAGTAATGGCAGGAGAATTAGCAAATGATGATCCACTTACAGATCCTTTAAAAAAGTTTGAAGTAGAGGTCCACAATGGTATTCTAGACACAGTGTTAAGAAGTCTGTCGACTCGGTTTGCATCACACGGTGAACTGTACTCTGATATGAGTTGTTTTGACCCCAACGGATTTTCTGAGTTATTGGAATGTAATATTTCAAAAAAAGCCCTTCAGAAAATCTCATGTCGTATTTCGGCAACAGGTGTGTAAATTTACTTAAAAATATAATTGATTGGTTTCTTGTTAAATTTTATTAGTAATTGCTTAAGTATTTTTGTTTTCCAAATTGGTAAACTTCATTAAATTTTTAATTAGCATTAGATAAGGTTATCTCTTTTGTTCTTTATTTTGAATATTTATAAGATTATCTTTATCTTTTTATATTTTAGGCGAAGAAGCGCAGCTGTTGCTTGAGCTGTTGGACTTTGCAAAGTGGCCAGTTTTAAAAAAAACATTGGAAGAGAGTTACGATTGTTCTGATCAAATCACGATTGATGAGGATGAGGTTGAAAATGAAGATGACGCCACCAACCATAAATGCGGCCCTCTAAAGAAGTGTCGCTCGTGCATTTACTGTTGTTACCATGTGCTTCGAAAATATAATCTTTACGGCAAGAGCTACTGCATGCTGCACAGGGCTTACAAATTCATGCTCACAATTTCAATTACCCAAGTGGCTTGTGAGAGGAGTTTCAGCAAGTTGAAATGTGTCAAAACAAGATTGCGAAGTCAGTTGACAGAAGATCACTTGGACTCACTGTTGATGATGTGCATTGAAAAGGACATATTGAGTAACATAACCAACGATGAAATTATTGATGAACTTGCTAAATCGAGTGGTGAATTAAAAAAGTTACTGTTTTTATGATTTTTAGTTTTTGTGATTTATAATACAAATAATGAATTTATAATACAAATATAACACATGTACTTAAATGACATCTTTATTGATTTTAAACAAGTGTATACAAGTCCTTATTGTTCAATAGTGTTACAAAAGTATTTAAAAGTGAGGGGTTACAAGCAAATACTATTTAAAAAAAAAGGTCACTTGGTGGGCCTTTTTCATGATAGCATTTCCCGGGCCTTTTCAAAAGCCTAATCCACCCCTGTATATATATATATATATATATATATATATATATATATATATATATATATATATATATATATATATATATATATATATATATATATATATATTTATATATATATATATTTATATATATATATATTTATATATATATATATTTATATATATATATTTATATATATATTTATATATATATATATTTATATATATATATATTTATATATATACATTTATATATATATATATATATGTGTGTGTGTGTGTGTGTGTGTGTGTGTGTGTGTGTGTGTGTGTGTGTGTGTGTGTGTGTGTGTGTGTGTGTGTCTATATATATCAGGGTTGCCACCGTTATTTAAGAACAAAACTTTTTCGCTAAAATTTTCCTTTTTTCTCCTAAATTTTGGCTGAAATTTTTCTTTTTTCTGCCTGATTTTTCCCCTTAAATTTTGCTTATTTCCCCCTAATGTTTCCAGCATTCAAACACCCAAATTTAACATTAAAACTTCTCCATCAAACCCAGAGCATTTTTACCTCTAAAAAAACAGATACTATAATCCTCCAATGAGTAATGAACCAATCAATTTGTTTGAAAAATAAAATAAATAATCAAATACTTCAATCAACACATAAAACAATTCTTTGAAAAAAATATAAAAACAACAGCAGAATCCTGTTAACTTGAACTCTGAAGGGGTATATATACCTACATATATATATATATATATATATATATATATATATATATATATATATATATATATATATATATATATATATATATATATATATATATATATATATATATATATATATAAATATATATATATATATATATATATAAATATATATAAATATACAAATATATATATATATATATATATATATATATATATATATATATATATATATATATATATAAATATATATAAATATACAAATATATATAGCCAATTCCATTGTTCAGTGACGCATCATGCGGAGAGATTTTTTTTAATAGAAATTTTTCTATATCTCAAAAATAATTTTTTATTACTCTAAATCAATCTTGAATTAAAATTTTATAATATAAACTAAACACAATTGTATTAACATAACACTGCTACATAGCAAAAATTAAAACATGAATTCAGTGACGCAACGCGGAAAAAAGTGTTTTTTTATCAGCATACTTTTAAATGGAGTTTTCGCTGAAATTTTAATTCTTGCTTGACTTATTAGATTTTTCTGTTGTAATTTATTCATTTGGCAATAAGGTAGTCATGACAAAAGCCACAAACAATAAAGTTTTCATATCGTTTTATTTTACAGAAAAAAAACTCTCAGTTCAGTGTCGCAACGTTCATTGACGAATCAAAAAGACGAAATTAAAATCATTTTAAAAAGTTTTGTTATTTTGTAATAAATTTTAATTATAATTAGGTGAAAATAGCATCGGAACAACGTTATCATTCTGAACATAAAAATAATGTGATTTTGATATACCTTTGATTTTTCTTGAATAACTTAAAATTAAACTGAATCCAAGTTCATTTTGTTGTTGTCTTGTATCGTTTTCTGACATGTGAATTACAGATATTTGTAAATCTTGTAATGCTAACGCAAAATCTACTGCTGACCTGATTTCGTACTGACTAGTTTTAACTCTCAGGGCTGCGATTCGCTTAACAATAGCTCCTATTCCGTCAACCACTCCTTTCCCGTGCATCGCTGCAAAGAAATGCCAGAAGAATTTTTTATGAAAACGTTTTTCAAACACAACGATTGCAGCCATAATGCTTTTGTTTTTGAACTGAGAAGTGGCATTATCGCTTAACATGTGTACTTCTTTGACTTGATCAGCAATAAAGTGAAGGATTTTGTCAATGTAAGGTATAACGGAAGACTTAGTATGATCAGTTGAATCTGAAACTATGGCAAATGTTTTTAACTCAATGTTCCAGACTGCTAGGGTCATGATAGAAACTTGATTTTGACCAAAATGAGCCGCTTGTGGCTCATTTTGATAGAAACACCTAGCGTTTTCAGCCCAGTCAACTTGGATTATTGCAATTTCAGAATTAACACTCATCGAAACTTCCTTCAGTTTATTAAAAATTGTTGATTGGTTTTTCTTTACAAATGCGTGTTTAACGAACTTATCACGCATCGCTGATATGTGTTGGATGAGTTCTGTTACAGTAGACTTTTTTGAAATTTTTTCAATGTTTGCATATGTTTTAGTTTCAGGCTTTCTCCACTCGTCCCAGGATACTTCGAAACCAAATGTATTAACAGTTTGCAAGTGTTTATCGAACTATTTCATACCTTTGCATGCAACGCATTTGTCATAGGCGCAATCGTATGTGTACGGTTCACAAACAGAGTTATTTATCATTTCAGATCCAACTTTGATTGAAGGCGCTTGAATTGATTTTGTTAATGCATTTAAGGCAAACCGCATATTTTCATGCAAACTACAAACACAAACATTATGCGGAAATTTTGTAACTGATTTTACATTGCGTGGACGAAGGTCGCAAAATTTGCTGAGTCCAATTTCTATGTGCAGATGCTTTTCCTTGAATAACTCGAAAGCTTCTTTTAGCGTATAATATAAATGACGTATCTGAATATTGTTTGCTTTTCCGTCAGATAATTGAATTCGAGTGACATTTTTTTTGTTTGGTGATATTTGGGAAACTTCATCTTCATTATAAAAGTTTAAAACTGCTAAAGCATCGCTTTCAGAAAGACCATACAGCTTTGAACATGCTGGAGGTAGACCCGAATTATCTTTACAAGCAGAGTTATTTGAAAGAATAGAAAGATTTTCAGATTGTTTCTCCTTTGAAGTTGGTAGTGCTTTTAAAACTTTTTTCAATGCTTTTCCTCTTTGTTGAACGTTTTTAAAATTTGTTGAACGATTTAAAAGTTTTCTTTTTAAAGCGCGACTTTTTAAAACTCTTAATTTTGCTTTAGCAGCATAAGCTGCTTTTTTATTAGGATCGGCTTTCAATTTTTCTCGATATCTCTTAGATCTAACTCTGGACATTTCTTTCTTTTTATCAGCATTCCGAGAAACATAATTAGCTTGGTATTCTGCATAACGTTTTTTTTTTTACTTCTAATTTTGATTCCATTTCTTAAAAATTTACAACTTTATAAGAAAATGTTAACGTAAATCCAAAAGTTTACTAATATTTACTAATAGCCCTTCACAATACTAAAATGCAAAAATTTATTCGAATTTGAAAAATTTGAAAACCCACAACGAACTGAATGAACTTTTGGATGATATTTTGACTTCCTTACCGCGCTATTTTATAAAACGCTAATTATCCCGTCGATAGGCTCAGTGACGCAACAGCTTTTAAACTATAACTATATGTTAATACAATGCTAAATAATACAATGCTTTTTGACCAATTTTTTTTTTAGTAATGATTAAAAGTTTACATTAAAATATATAATTTCTAAAAAAACCCCGCCATAAAGCATAATTTCATTGCGATAATTAAACTTTTTTAGCTTTTAGTTCTGTGACGCAACGTAATTTTAGCAGATGTGTATGTGACAAAAAAACACTTGATTTATTTTTAAAGAGTAAAAGTTTTTTACTCAAGTCATATATGTAATCTCAAAGATTCTTTCTAAACAAAAATATGGATATGTTTTGTTTAAAATATTGGAATAACTCGCCCTCAAATTTTACTCACTTTTTCGAATAATAAAAAGAACAAACAGTTGCTAACAGTCATCAAATTTATCTACTCGGTTCAAACATTTTCTACTCAAAATTTATTTTAACAATAATTTTAAGGTGTTTAAACTATAATTAAAGAAATAAAACCTTTTGAAAAAAGAAATTTTTCAACACGAAATTTATCTCTTCCATCGTGGAAATAGCCATATATATATATATATATATATTTAGTGATAAATGTTGTATATTGCTGGAAATACAACTCTTGTCTGTTTAAGAGTGATCAATATCTTTTTGAAAAAAATAGATCAAATAATATTAGAATATTTTAAATGAGAAAATGCAACTTTATAATGGAACTTGAAGTTTTATGCCATTTATTATTATCAGCCATATTATTCAAATATAAAATAAAAACCGTTATAAAAAATACAAATTTATACAACAAAATTTAAGATTTTTTTGTATGACTTTTGAGGTTTTTAGCGATTTAATATTTTTAAGAATCGCATTAATGTTTCCATTCTTTTACAAAAGTAGCAATAAAAAGACCATTATTATTCGAAACTAAGAATACCAATAAAAACTATAGCTAATGGAATTTTAATGATTAATTTTAATGATTAAATCCGAATTATATCATTATAAAATCATCTTAAAGAAATCACGACTCTATTAGTTATTAGTTACATATTTTTTTTATTGGGAAAGATATGACGATTTTCCGTTATAGTTTGTACAGGCTAATAAATAACCATTATAGGTTGTACAGATTAATGAATTTTAAATAGCGTTGCAACGCTAAATTTGTATTTTTTATAACGGTTTTTATTTTATATTTGAATAATATGGCTGATGATTGCCGAATGGCATGAAACTTCTAGTTCCACTATAAAGTTGTATTTTCTCATTTAAAATATATATATATATATATATATATATATATATATATATACATATATATATATATATATAGATCTATAGTTTGTTGGCTTTAGGAAGAGCGGAAGGAAAAAAGTGATTCTTACGCCAACACATACGTCACTTTTAATTACTTTTGACTTTCGTCCAACATTTCCGTGTTGGACGAAAGTAAAAACCATTAATTTAATTACAAATTAATCGTTTTTTAAAAAAACCACAAAAACGCAAATTTAATTGACCAGAATGTATTTAAAAACATTCTGAATGTTTTTATAACATTTTGAATGTTTTTAACAATATAAACAATGTTTTTATTTTTATTTTTTTTAATAAAATGTTTTTATTTTTATTTTTTTTAATAAAATGTTTTTATTTTTATTTTTTTTACTGTAAATCATGCGCGGAGTGTTGCTACATCGACTATCTTATAGCCTGACTTGCAAGGGAGTGCTGCTACATCGACTGACAAATAGCCTGACTCGCAAGGGAGTGCTGCTACATCGACTGACAAATAGCCTGACTCGCAAGGGAGTGCTGCTACATCGACTGACAAATAGCCTGACCCGCAAGGGAGTGCTGCTACATCGACTGACAAATAGCCTGACCCGCAAGGGAGTGCTGCTACATCGACTGAGGGTTTGGTTGGGGCAGGCAGTCTATCATTATTAAAAAAAAAAAAATTCCGGTCTTGCATTTTAATTTTTACTTTTTGTCAACAAAATATCGAAAAAACTTTCGGACAACATCTAAAGGTTCTATATATATATATATATATATATATATATATATATATATATATATATATATATATATATATATATATATATATATATATATATATATATATATATATATATATATATATATATATATCAGAGGCGGATCCAGCTTTTTTTAGTCTTTGAGATAGCTAACTTCCAGATATGGAGCAAACACCAAAATGTTTATATATTTATACTTATGTCAAATAAGGATGCTTTGCAAAAAATTGCGATGATTGGAGGCTGGGAACAAAAAAACCCCAAATTTTGTGCCCCCCCTGCCCCAAACGTGAGAGCAACAAGTTGATAAAATATTTTTTGTACTGTTCTCAACTAGACTTATATTTATCGATAAATTTTAAGTTTCATAGTATTATCTTTCAGTGTTCAAAAATAATGACTATATAAAATTTATAACCCCCTCAAATTGAGGGGGGTTTAAACTTTACATGGTCATAACTTTTAAAAGCTAAAATATTTTACTATGAAATTTAAAATTTATCGATGAATATTAGTCTAGTTAAAAACAGTACAAAAAATATTTTATCAACTTGTTGCTCTCACGTTTGGGGCAGGTGGGGGCACAAAAATTGGGGGGCTTTTTTGTTCCCAGCCTCCAATCATCGCAATTTTTTGCAAAGCATCCTTATTTGACATAAGTATAAACATATAAATGTTTGGAGTTTGCTCCATGTCTGAAAGTTAGCTATCTCAAAGACCAAAAAATGCTGGATCCGCCACTGTATATATATATATATATATATATATATATATATATATATATATATATATATATATATATATATATATATATATATATACCTTTTTGTCCAATATAGGAAAATACTCCATTTGTTTTAGAGAATTAACTAAGAGAATGTTCAAATTAGGCTATGCTCTCGTTATGTCTGAATTTTTGATAATGTTTGACTTATCAGGCTTTTGTAACCTATCTTGTGGCCTTTACACCAAGGGCTTAATCAGGGTATATTTAAAACAGATATGTTCAATGGGAATTGAAAATCTGTCAGGCTTATCTAGGGTACAAGAAAACTAAATTCAAAAAAAATAAATAAATAACAATTTAGATTGGAAATGTTTTTAATAGCGAGCAATGTATTAAAAATTCAAGAATAAATACAAACAAGTTATAATAATTAATTAACAAAACTAACAAAAATTAAATGAGTAAACTAAAAAAGTAATATTGTTAAATACTGAAATGTTTGAAATAATGATAAAACAATTTTATGTTAGAAAAATACAATAATTTGTTATTGATTTCTTTTTTTTTCTTGTGCAATATAACTACAGCCTCTTCAAGCTTCTTTATTTCTTTTTCGTGTTCCTTACTTTTTTGCTTTTTGTAAGAAGAAGTTTAATTTGAGACATATCCTGCTGTTTGCCAGCTTCCTTGGTGAATGTAATGAATTCCTCATTGTATGTTTTACCTACTTCGCTCAATACTTTTTGCTTTTCCTAAAGTCCCAATAACTCTTAATCTAAAAGCATTATCACGCTATTTTCTTTTTCTTTTGCTTGGAGTTTTCTATTTTCCTCCAAATAGTTTTTATATTGTAACAAGGCACTACGAACAGCCTTTATCATTTCATTGTTTATTTCTATTTCGTGAGCCTTCAATTTGTCTGACACCATAAAATCCTTGATAGTGCGAAGAGATATAGGGGACTTTTCTTTCACGTTTTCACTGAGCATATTCCTGTTAATGCTGAAACATCTCTCAATTGATGCTTGCCCATGACATAATGTAAAAATAAATATCAAAACTTTTGGCAAAACCTTGTAATCTACACCAACTTTAAAAGTTTCAAAATAAAACTTGTTTAAACAATTTCCAGCGTAAAAATTTTTAAATGCGGATAAAAGAGTAGATGAACTTTTCCTCTAACAACTTTGAAAATTGTATGAAAGCTTGATCACATTCATTTGAAGTAATATGTGAGCAAGAAAGAATTAGATGTAGTACGGATTTTATCTGATAAAGAAGATCAGCTTTTTGTTTAGAAAGAATTGACACTGGACTGATGCAACCGGTTGCTTCCAGAAAAGAAAATCAATTCAAACTTCTTTCGAATATTTTTTCCAGGATTCCAATGATAATGAGTCGACAATCTTTCATGAACCTGTTGAAGACATCCTGAGATAATGCATCCTTTATCCTCAATTCGATTATGTCACTTTCTGCAGCAAATCCAATTGTCATTAATTTTAATAGCAAGTTTAAAGTTTTCCTTTTTAGTGAAATCAAATTTTTGAAGTTGCCTGCCATTGACAATGCTGCTAAGGATATCCCGGTTTATAGTTAAACCCATTAAAATTTTAACAGTTGAGAACAAATCTTCAAAAAGAAAGGGAACCATTGGTACATCGGTTTGATATCTCAGTAAGATTTTCTGCAACAAACTTGCAATGTAACCAAAAAACTTTAGTCAAATTTAGTCAAAGTTGACTCATTTTTTGTTCCCCCTAACACTGTCATAGCTTTTGTATTTTGAATGCTTCCTTTTAGGAAGAGTCTCTGGATTCAACATGATTTAGATCGCTACTCCAAAACCGAACATTTAGATTCAATTGACAATTTTGGAAAAAATCGATCAGGCTTTCATCAAATACAACAGTATAATAAGGAGATTTTTATATTTCCAGTTAAAAGTCTGTGAAAATAAGGCCCAAGACCAAAATTAGTTAAATAACCAAGTTTTGTTCTACCCATTTCATAAGATTTAGCAGCATTGCTATCAGGGAACATTTTCTGATAAAGTAGGCCATTTTTATTACACAAATTTAATGGGAAATTATTCTGTACTGCATTTAAAACAGAATAGATTTCTGCAAAACTTTTATCACATTGATCTACTGTAAGAACTGCTTTCTTTTAGATGTAGACTGTACAGGTATGAAGAAGCAAGATACTAGCATTGATTTCTGTGCATGTTTTTTGCCATCTTTGTGACTTATCACTGCTCATCTGCCCATATTTGACAAATTAAATTCAACTTAGCATACTCTGCACTTAACTGACTTTTTATCACTGCCTATTACCAGCCATTTTTCAAACAAAGGTTCACTTAACCATTCTTCTTTGAAATACGTTGCCTTTTTAAATTTTAAAAATTTTTACTATTCTAAAAAAAGAGCAAATGTAAACACAATATGATTAACTCTCTTTAAAAATGTTAAACATTACCCCTGGTATGCTGGAAAAGGAAAATTTTTATTAGAAAACATCTCCAAACATTAAGGAAAAATCAAAAAATTCCCTGATTTTCCCTGATTTTTTCCTAAATCAACTATTTCCCCTTGATTTTATCTAAATTTCACACACAACAACAACATTAGAGAGTATAATAATAATATCAATAATTGGTCTTTAGCTGCACACTAAATATTACTGATATTTATTTTGCTCATAAAAACATTTTAAAACAGCTAGAGGCATAAAGTAGTGACGTTCAGGATATTGGTGGCAGTATCTACATATAAAAATCATCTATTATAATAATTTTTATTTTTTATTTTTTTACTTATCTATAAAAAAATATCTGAGTCATGACTCTGACTAGATAGTAGTGATTATCATCTAAAAAAAAGATCTGAGTCTTTATTTCAGATAGTAGTCTAAAGACCAGGAATTAATTCTATGCTTCATTATGTAGCAATTAAAAATATGCTTCATAAATGAAGCATATTATCAATTGCTGAATAATTAATATTCAGCAATTAATAATATGCTTCATTTACTCAAAAAAAAAAACCACAACCAATTTAGAAGATTGATATGCTTTTGCTGTCTGCATAAATGCATTGCTCTGTCTGCAAGATAAGACTATCTATCAAAAACCCATTGCAGAAAAAACTATTTTTCTACTGCTGACTCCTATCCTAATGGACTTGCCCAAACTGCAAAGAATATATTTTCAAGAAAAAAAGCAGGTAAATATATACCCAAAAATGTTCATGAAAAGTGGACCACAGTTTTCTGGACTCATTTGTGACCAATAGACACTGTCAAAATGATACAATTTGTAAATAATACCAGAATAAATATTTTTACAAAAGGAAAGCCCAAGCTGGTTCAAAGAACCTTAAAGTTTGCACCATATGTTTCATGCAGACAAGTAGAGGCAAAAATCATCAATGCTCACCAGGCGGAGAGCCCAAAAATCTTGTAAAGTTAACATCTTAAACTAAAAGTATTACTCAAAAAAAAGGTAGTTTTTCTATGCTTAAGCAAATATATGTGAAAGAAGATAAAGATATTGCTGCTGAAGTTAAGTTATCTACAGAAGGTACACCAATCAAAGCTCTCTCTCTCTAACTCTCTCTCTCTCTCTCTCTCTCTCTCTCTCTCTCTCTCTCTCACTCTCTCTCTCTCTCTCACGAAAGAAGTAAAATATGTTACTCTGAAAGAAACTTCAAACTTAGAAAAGGCTTTAGATCTTTCTCAGTTCAAATTTAAATATATGTTACGAACATTGAGAAAGAATGGTATGAAGTTTGGACATGGAAAAAAAATTAGTAAACCAATAAAAACTTTTAGATAATTTCTATGGCACTGTAAATATATCCATGGAGGAAAAAAGTAAATCAGCAATTATTGAAGTAAAAAGAGATCTTATTTTTATCAGATATTTGTCAGAGTTTTCGGAATTTGTTATAGAATATCACAATCATAATCTAACAACCACTTTAGTAAGTATAGGAATGGATTCTGGGAGTGGATCTTTAAAGATAATTGCAAGCTTGTTCAATCCAGAATTGCATAAATCTGAAGATGGGAATATGTCAGGGACATACAGTGGTATCAACACTTCGTTAGCCCTTCCATATGTTGAAAACTGTTCTGAAACAAAGAATAACTTATCCAAAATATTAAATTTAGTGCAATTATCAAGGTGTAAATTTTCACTGCCATCTGATATCAAATTAATCAACATTCTGCTTGGAATTTTAGATCACTGGGGAAAGTTTGCATGTAGCTGGTGTGAGGGTCAAGTCTTGAGTCTGGAAGCCTAAGATCTTTTGGAAAACTTAAACACTGACATCGGCAATATATAGATGCTAGTTATCCTTACAAGAAAATGCAGTACCTTAAAAATGTTGTCTGCCTATGCCATCTTCAAGAAATTGGTGATAAATTAGTACTAGATATTATACCTCCAGAGCAACACTTTGATGGGTTTGATCAACCTGTACTGACAGTAACATGGAAAGTTCAACCACTGGCCATGTTAAGATATTCATTGAGAGACATGGAGTGTCATTGAGATGATTCTGTGATCAGACTTCAGAAAGAGCACATGCTAAAATAAAAATAACAATAGAATAATTTCAGGTTGCTTAGAGCAACAAAAAACACAGCCATGCTTCCAAAAGAACTGTTTTTAGTTTTCCACCAACAATCTTCTGAGGTGTTAATATTTTTTAACTGTATGAGACAATCATTTAAAAATTTTTTTGTTAGAATTTGAGTTAATAAAATACATACGTTGATTTACATTTATGAATTTTTTTAAATAAAAAAGAAACAAGAACGATTATGGTTTACAGAAGCGAACAATATATTATAATAAGATTGGATTTTATTTGTTTAATATAATATAGGATTGATCAAAATTGCCAAACTGTAGCCAAAATAGACATTCTTTCGAAATTCTAAGACTACTTTTATTATTTCAGTTTTAAATTTTATTTGAGTACTCTTAAGTCCTTAATACAAGGGGGTAGAGGTGGGGGATGGGGCAAGAAACAAAAGGAGGGGGAGGAGGGGAATTTTAGTCCTGATCTAATAAACGGAAAAAGAGGGGGGAGGGGCTGAGGGTTTTAATAAAAGTAGGGGGGATTTTTTATGTTACAATGTAAGTATTTTTAATAAAAAATTTCAGTTTATAAATCCAAACTAATATTTTTTTTATTTAAATGTGCATTTACTAACAACTGTTTTATAATAATTTCAATAGGATTTAATATGTTGATATAAGTTTTATACTTTAGTGAGAAACAAATTAAAAGCTTATTTTCGATAAATCAAGATTTACTTGGTTGGTGATTTTAAAAGCCTGTTTACACTGAAAAATTTTGTTTTTATTAGTGACTGAAATAATTATTGTCTATTTTTTAAGGCCATTTTTTTTTGATAACAAGTAAAAATAATTAAATTGGGGAAGGAGGGGGGAGGGAAGCCTAATAAGCTTGGGATGGATGGGAAAATTTTCTAAAATATATTTGCCCTCCCCCTGCTTTTATTAGAGACAACAGTAAAAGTGTGCCTAGAATTTTGATAGGACAATGTTAGGCGCTTTAAAACCCATCAAATTAACTGTACTGTACACACAGGGAATACACCATTTTAAGTACTGTAAAAAAAAAAAATTTCAAAATATAATGAATTTACAATACTCAAAAAGCTTCTAGGCAACTTCCAAGGTCTACTGACAACCTGCGGTAAATTTTCAGGGTTAATTTGAAGTAAGGTTAATTTCTACTTTTTGTGAACTGTGAAAGCTATTATATCAACAAAATAAACTACAACCAACCAAATAAGATGATTTGAGTTTTAAGATCTTCATTTTAAAACCCTGAGGCCTTCTTTAAAGGCTGACTTTGCTTATGCTTTTTCTTAACATATAGAAATAGAGAAACTAAAAAAACTGCAAAAATTTATTTGAAAAAATCAAGAAATATTCAATAAATCATTTTTTTTTTTTTTGATTTCTTACAATAATAAAAAACCACTTGTTTTAAAAAGATTTGTTCTTGGGGTAGAATGAGGGTTGATTTGAAACCGATGAGAAGGGATAAAAGTTTCCATGCCTGATTAGATCATACCTAGTAAGAAAAATTATCTGCAGAGAGTTAAAAGACATCAGATTAAGGGTCGTCACAAAGAAAATAGCAAAAATTAAAGTCATCTTTAAGGTAGTAGTTCGCTGATAGGGTGATTCTGGAGAAGTATATGATAAAAGATTTAGTGAGATCATAGGATGATCTGAAATACCCAAACATGGTTATTGTGGATCTGATAATGCAAATCTAGCTGACCCAAGAACACCAATTACATTGAAAGATACAAATTTTGTAATCTATTAATTTTTCCAGCTGAAAAAACTTTAATTTGAATGTTTTCATTGAGTGAAATTTTGATCTCATAGTGCGCCAGTGTGGAATGAGAACCACTTTATATAACTTGGTAAATATTGTTGCAAATGTAGCCTATAACTACACCAAACTCTGGAAAAATTTTAGTCTGATTGGCTAACTGGTTACAGATTTAAGGCAGTTTTAGTTTAAATTTTGTTAATTTTTTTTTTTACATATACCTCAAAGCGATTACCGTGATATTTGGTCACTATTTTTGAATTTATGGTTACATAAATGTTCTGTTACTAACAATAATACCAACAATTTTTAATATAACTGTTTTATTGGTACATGTTTTTATAGCTATTTAAAGCGTGGTTTGAATTAGATTATGCTTAACATGAATATATTAACATTTCCTAACATAAATATTGCCAAAATACAAAAAAATGCTAAAAAAAAATGTAAAACCTGATAAAAGGACTATCATTTGGTAAAACAAATAAAAGAAACTCTGTTAACAAAATTTTATTGACATTTAAAACCTTCTTAAATTACATGTTTTGCTTTTTTACTTACAAAATTAAGTAAAAAAAACTCTTTAAACCCTTTTTTTTACATTGTATTACAAATCATATTGCATCTGATTACTTTGAAGACATGTTCTTTGATTTTCTCCACAAAAAATTTATTAATAAATAGCTCTATCTACTTTTTTAGCACAAATACTCTATAATACTATTTTTAAATGCAATTTAAAACTCATAGTTTTTAAACATTTATTATAATGGGTAAATGTTCATTATAAACCATAAGCAATTTCTATAGCCAAATCTCAAATTATGGTAGCAGTTTATTAATAATGTTTTCTGTTTAGATCAATTATGCAACGCAACAATCTTTCTTTGTTCTCTGGACGATTTTTTTTTGCCTATGCCTCGACCAATGTTGATAAAAATCTAAATGAGCGGTTTCTACAGTTTGTTCACTTTAGGGCCGAAGGAAGATCTTTTGTGACAGATGAAATCCTTGATGTGGTAAAAGACAATATGAATTTTGGGTGTTATGATTGCGCCACTAAGTAAGATCTTTAAAAAATTTTAATCTTTTCAGCAAAATCTTGCAAAAGATTCCAAAGCCAGCCTGTCATTGATTAATGCAAGTGGAGTATAACTAATTTTGGCTTGTCATATGAAAGTTGAAAATATAGTTTGAGGTCTTCAATCCCATTCAAGTGTGCACCCTTGCTCATGGTGTGACTTCAAATCCATGGTTCTTTCCAAATCTGCTTAACACTGGACTCTAATCAAATCTAAGACAACTAAAACTTTTGCATGCTTCAACTATGTGAACAATGTTGGGGATCATGTTTGTATCACCAAGCATGTCCACATTTTTAAGAAGCTTCCTGCATTTAATTCCTTTGAGCTGTTCCCTTTGATATAGGCTCAGTTTAATGTGGAGGACAGCTGGCCATTTGAAAATTTAAACAGTTTCAAGGATCTTGAAAAGATAATTGAGAACTCCTTTTGGCATTTTATCAATTGAATTGGCAATTCCATCAGTGGGATGATTTCCAAAATCAGAACATTGCCAAGCCCAGTGATGATTTCCAGCGAATACTCAGTTTTGAAACGCTTGATGGCTGCAGGGTACCTGTTTGACCTAAAACCGATATATATTTTTTGTTTATAATAAACTTTGTTTAAAAAGTTTAAAATTTTTAAATAATTTATCTTTAAAGTAATAAGAAACTTGTCAAAAATATTATTCCTGAAACCTATCTATTTTCATTTCTTAATAGACTTTCTTTCAATATATATGTAAAAGTTGTTAAAGTATAAATATTTAACAGGGGTAAATGTAAGTTGAGGCTTGCTAGATGCTTTAGCAAGTTAAATAGTTCCTTCTTATGATAATTCTTTATTAAAATAATTCGAGATGCGATGCGTTTAACTACTTTGGCATCTTGTGCTGCCAAAGATTGATGGTTTTCCTTGAACTTTATTTGAAAGCATTGGTGGGGCAAACATTTTCCTAAAGGGCTGAGGCATATGCTGCAACACACACTTGGTAGTTTCTCAATGGTGGTTTGCTCGATGAAATTGTTTGACGAAATTTGAAGAACTAATTTATATAGCACAAACGAAAGGTTTTCTACTTGGAACTCACCGCCTGTTGAATGTAACAAACGGTAGTTAAAATCAGTATACAAACACGGGAGTATTTTAATTTATTTTAACAACACGGGAGTATTTTGTTTTAGACAATGATTAATATAATAAAATTTGCAAACGGCTGTGACCAAGGTCACAGCCGTTTACAAATTTTATTATATTAATCACTGCAGAAAATAACTAAGTTTCAAAAACAAAAAACGCAAAACTAACAGTATAGGAAATAAAAAGAAATTTAAATAGAAAAAAAATAATAATAACAATAATTTTGATAACTTGTGTTTCTTTAGAGTGGTTGTTATTTTCAGCAACAAAATTAGATTAGGCAAAAAAAAAAAAAAAAAATAAAAGTTTAAACATTAAAAAGAATGATTTTTCCATATATTTTTTTTTTGTTTTTTTAAAGAGAAAAGAGAAAATATAAACTGCAATGTGTCTGTAAAATATATTTGTATAATTTTAATGTAAGAAGTACATTGTCCCTATATGAAAACGCCTATGTAACACAAGCGTATACTTGTTTTAATTATATAATTACATTTATTTCTTTAGATCCGTACGCATATTTAGCTAATTTGGATAAGGTGTCGACTTTGTAAATGGAATGCTTATGGTTCGAGACTCATCCTAAATTTTTGTTCGTTTTTTTACATATTCACAGAGTCGAATATTTAAAAGAAATGTGTTTTCACTAAAATATTGCGGATAAAAAACGTACAGGAAAAAAAAAGTTTATATGAAACAATTAAAGCTATGTATAGACAGCATGTATATATGTGTATGCGCCTTACTTAGAAAATACACTGAAAAGCTTTAATGGTATAAGATATCTGAATGTGATGAGATGTGTATCATTCAAAAATATACAGCAAAAAGACTTTTTATATATAAATAAGAAAAGATAATTAGTTACAAAGCAAACATTTGACCAGCGGTATTTAGAAAAAAAACAAAAAGAATGTAGAAATCGAACCATGGACATTCCGTGTATGAGTTTAACGCTTTATCCAAATAAGCTAATCGTGCGTATACTAAAAATCAAATAAATATAAATATATAAAACAAAAAGTTAAACATTAAAGTATAAGCATGCATTGCATAGACATTTTCTTATTGGGATAGTATATACTTGTTACATTAAATTTATACAAATATATTTTACAAACAGATGGAAATTTATATTTTTGCTGTTAAAAAAACAAACAAATAAAATATTCTTTATAATTTCAACTTAAAACTGTTTTTTACTTTTTTTCTTTGACTTACTTTTTTTTGAATTAATTTTTGTTGCTGAAAATAACAACCACTATAAAGAAACAAAAATAAAAACAGTATCAAATTATTTAAATTATTATTATTATTATTTTTTTCTGTTTATATAATAAAAATAATTACATTAAATAATATAATAAAAATAATTACATTAAATATAATAATAAAAATAATGACATTAAATATAATAATAAAAATAATTACATTAAATAATATAATAAAAATAATTACATAATATAATACAAATAATTACATAATAAAAAACATTACATAATAAAATAAAAATTGCAAACGGTTGTGACCAAGTTGTCTAAAATAAAATACTGCATGGACATGACGAAAAGCCGCAATAAAATACCGCATGGACAGACGAAAAATTTAAAAATGGTTCTGGTTAAAACTTAAGAAATTGTGCCTTTACTTCAAACCAATAGTAACCTAGGATCTACACTGATTTTAATAAGGATTTTTCTTTCTACAGATTTAATAGACTTTATTACAGGGTAATTCCATGTTAAATGACCCAGGTCATGTCACCATACATCTCAGATTTTCCTGATTTTATACAGTTTAGAATGTTTAGTAAAATTAGAATTCCTTGAAAATTTTAGCCTCTGGCTCTAAGAAGACTCTGAAGTATGACCATTTTACTTTTACCAGATGTTGGCAAGACCCCTCTTGTCCCCTCAGAATTGCAATGTTTATTTAGAGGTTTAAAGTCACTTAATGTTGAAAATATTTGATTTTTTTACTTAAAATTTTTTAACTAGCTATTTCTGGAGGGAGGGGGGGGGGGTGAAGAATCCAATGAAATGATTAGAAGTGTAAAAAATTATTATTAAGTACCTGTAATTATCTATTTAAATGAATTTAGACAATTTTTTATATACCTGTTTTAAATACTCAAGAAACCCATGTGGCCTTGATGATATTAAAAAAATATATATTATACATCATTCTGTATTCATTGATCTTTCGAAAAATATAAGGATTTTGATCTGCAATGGAAATCTATATATGGAAAACGGGGCACAGTGCCTACTTTTTTGTAACGAAATATTACGATTGATGTTTCACTTCCCTCAAGACTAGCTCGAGCTCTGAAAATTTTGGCATTTCTGTAGTGCCAATGAATGTGCATGTTAAAATTGTTTTCAGGCCTCAGACATTAGAGGGGACTGGGGCAAGCAACCCAATTTTTTATAGTGGAGTTTTGTGACTTCGACTTTTCACTACCTTCCAGACAAACTGGAGCTCTCGAACTTTCAGCATTTGTTTAGTCCTGATAAACGCTTGCTAAAATTGTTTCCAGGGTAGAGGACCAGAGGGTCTATGGCCCGGGGCACAAAAAATTTTTTTTTTCAAAAAAATAATTTTTTATTTGTATTTTCATTAAACTAATGATAAGAACTTTGATACAGAAATTCATATACTTGCAGATCAAAATTTTTACATTCTTTGAAAGATCAATGAATATAGAATGGTGTCTAATATATATTTTTTGATATATTATACATCATTTCATTTCGAGGAATCACCAGAAAAAGATCAAGACCATCACTTGATCTTTTTCTTTTGATTCCTCAAAACATTTAACTTTCTTGATTTTTGTAAATATTACTTCATGACAATCTTTATTTAATGCTTTTATAATGCAATATTAAGTTGGATCTAACAATTCACTTACCATTTACTGTTAACTACGATCTAAAATGATATATTTGAATAAAAGTTTTGAAATATAAAGCAAGGTTTACATGAGTTTTGGCACAACAAATAAATAAGAAATTTTGTACTGTAAAATGGGGTTACTTTAATCCACTTTATTGCAATTTTTGGTTTTAACGATCAATTTTGCTCTAATCAAAATATTTTTTCAATCTTTTCTTTATTCAAATTATTGATAAAGATATCAGCCTTTAATTTGAGCTAATTAATTTATAAAATAGATTAAAAACAGATAAAGTTTTTAGTTTTTTAAAAGTAGCGTAATTTTACCCTGGGTTGGCTTCTTTAAGCTATGAATACTTTGTGCTGTTTTGTTTCATTTACATTCAAATTACTTAAATAATTATTTTCATAATGTTAAGTACTTAAAATTTACTAAGGAAAGGAAATATTAGTAATAATAATAAGGAAGTATCTCCAAATTGTTAAAACAAAGGTCCTTTGATGTATATAAAGGCAAAAAAGAAAAATTAAAAAAAGGGAAAAAACTTTATATATTGTATTAAATATTTTTTTGTTTGTTCTGTAATAACAATAAACAATAACTAAATTGGTAGGTAGGTATCTAATCTATATAAATATTTAATCTTTAAAAATAATTGTTGCAGTCAGATTTGAAGGCACGTAGCTTGCACTTATATTCACTGTTAAATGTTGCACTAGAGATATCAAATTCAAGTTTTTTTGTTTCTGGGGCGTTTTTAGGGTACTTTTGACTGATATAACATCTGATTCTTCTGAGTCAGGGCAGATTCCTTTTCTTGGTGGAAAATGTAATTTTTTTTTGCGCTTTAATATTAAAGGTCTAAGGTCTGCACGATTGTCATTCAAATGACTGATGATTGCTTAAGTAAAATGACTGATAAATGATTCAGAAATAAGTCTTAGATCAACAAATGATCGATCCTGCAGTGGCAGGCGATTAATAAAAGGTTCTTTATCACAAAGAGAAATTCCACACTTAGCAAAACCTGATATCAAATTTTCACTAAAAGTGTCTTTTATTAGTTCCAGCACTTTTTTTAGAAGTGATGGAAAGTGCCCTTTTGGAAGTATTGTGGATTTTTTACCTGCAAGTGATTCTTTCCATAAAGTCAAAACAATTTTCCACTTACTTTTTAGTGGCCTAAAATAGGTAACATCTAGAGGCTGTGTCAAATGCGATGAGTTAGGTGGTAAACAAACAAATACTATGTTATTTTTTTACACAGTATTAAAACATTCTTACTGATATGTGATAACAAATTATTCCCAATAAGAACTTTTTTTCTGGTCTTTTTTTTTAGTAAAGGAAGCAGGTGAGCAGTAAACAACTCCTCAAATCTAACCATACATGTTCTGTGCGATTGTACCTAGTTCCATGGGAAACGTTTTCAGTCCACGAGGACCACAGATTTTCTGATTTGTAGACAACACAAGGTGGTATTATACATTCAGCAGCATTGCCGCAAGACATGACTGATATATTGGACTTTGATGAGTTTATTACTCTTTAGTAATTACTTACTAGTCATCATTTAGGTTTGTTTCATCATAGTTCTATATATTTTCTGCTGGCACATTTGTAACAACTTGGGTGAGGTTTTCAATATACCTGTTTAAGTTTTTTTTATTAGTAGCAGCCCGAAAGCGTTTTATATTGGCTGTCAAACGCAAAGTGAGCATAGGATGTCTTTTTAAAAACAGTTTACTCCATTCTAGTCCTGGAAAATTATTTCTAAACTGTGGAATAGTTTTATTTTGCGAAGTGAGGTAATTCTTCACAATAAACCTAAAATTCAATTCATCCACAGGGAATCCAAACTCAGACACTGCCAAGATGTGAGCAACAAAAGCTGATTCTTCCGAAGCGGTAAATGTTGTAGAATGCCCTGGGTTTTGATTGTGTTTTAGCTTTAGTTTATTTTGTATGGTAGTTCTACATATGCCAAAATGTTTTGATGCTTCTCTCTGGCTCATTCGACCTTCATTAGTAGTAGAGAGGCACTGTTGTAGCTTTTTTTGGAGAATAATCAACATATTTTCTGGAGCCCGATCTTCTAGTATACATTCTTGACATTTTCATAAGCTGGAATATAAATCAATCAATATATTTTACTAACAAAAAAAATACTGTTTACAACATCATAAAATTAATACAATAACGGGTGATGCGGAAGTTATCGGACAAATCCTAGTTTCATTATTTGAGCATAATAATTAGTTATTGTGGTTTTATGCGTAGGCATAAACGTTCTATAAAATATAAACTTTATTATTTGAAACACAATTATTTAAAATGAGGTTAAATGCAGCTGAACGAGAATCTTTTCGAAAGCGACTAAAAATGTTTTTTGTAAATAAACCTAATATAAAAAAAAAAATCGTAAATCATTTTGAACAGGAAGGATTTGCTCGAAGTACAATATGATAACCTAAAAGACTTGAAACTGTTCAATCGTATTCTGATAGAAAGCACCCTGGTTGTCCGACATCCTGGACTAGAGAAAAGAAGGCCGAATTAACGAGACTTGTCAACAATCGAAAAGGGGTCAGTCAAAGAAAAATAGGTATTAAATTCGATGTAAATCAATCGACAATTGGTCGTCAGTAAAAAAAACGAATATTAAATATAGAAAACGTGAAAAGAATCCAAAATACACTATAGAACAACAAATATAGGCAAAGAAAAGAAGCAGGAAACTAGTTAACCAACTCTATAACACAAAATCGCTTCTAGTCATCGATGACGAAAAATACTTTTGTTTTGCAGGGGACAACATGCCTGGAAATTCTGGATACTACACAAACAACAAAAAGACATGCCCAGAAAGTGTTCGTTTTATAGGAAAAGAGAAATTTCCGAAAAAATTATTAATGTGGATAGCCATATCTGACCGTGGTATGTCCGAGCCATTGTTTCGCACTTCCGAGGCTGTAGCGATCAATTCATCAATCTATATTAATGAATGTTTAGAAAAACGACTTCTTCCATTTATTCACAAGTATCATGGAGACTTTGACAATTTATTTTGGCCAGATTTAACAAGTTCTCATTATTCTAAATATTCTCTAAATTGGATGGACCAATATATCTATTACGTTGATAAAGAATCCAATCCCCAGATGTGCCTCAAGCACGACCAATTGAAAATTTTTGGGGACATTTGGCACAGAAGGTTTACGAGGGAGATTGGCAAGCTTCAACAGAGCAAGTTTTGATTGATCGCATTAAACTAAAACTACAAGAAATTGATTTAAACTTTTTACAGTCGCATATGAAAGGCATCAGAACAAAATTGAGATCAACTGCAGATGGTGGTGTTTTTTCATATAAAAAATAATATATTTTTATTAAAAGATAAATTCTTTATTTAAAAAAAATATAATAGCAGTTTATTTTTTTATTTATAAATAAGTTATTGAAGTTTTTATTTTGTCCGATAAGTTCCGCATCACCCGTTACTATTTTTATAAAGGGGAAATGCAAATAAACCTTTTTGAAGAGAGTATGAAAAGAGACTTTTGTGAGGGGACATTGCAAATAGTACAAGATTAATTAATATAATAATATAATAAATAATATAATAAAATAAACAACAACAGACAAACAACAACTAAAGAAACAAAAAATAAAATTATTAATATATAATTATTATATATATAATATAATAATAATATTATAGCTATTGATAACTTTAATCTATCATATTAGTTATTATAACAATGATAATAATAATAACAATAATGATAATAGCAATAACAATAGCAATAATAACAATAATAATAATAATAATAACAATAATAACAATAGCAATAAAAAATATAATAAAGAAATAAATCATATCACCAAAATAAGCAAAAAGTATATCCATTTAATATAAATAAAAAGATTGGAGATTTTATTTATGATATGGGGTTACTTTAAATCCGGCTAAAAGTAACCCCATTTTTACATAAAAACTCACTCAAATAAGATTAGGTACTTATTTCTCAAGACTGAATAAAAAAACAGTAAAAAATATACTCAAACCGTTTTACCAAAGTGTTAGTCTAACAAACTCAGAGATTTTTTTTTTCTGTAGTATGTACGACAAAAGCAAATAAAAGTTCTGCACAGTAAATTTAACAAACATTTTCGGTTACTTTTTGACATCCAATTAACAGTTATATTATTTAGTGTGCGGCAAAGGCAATATGGTTTTTTGACAGTGTTTGCCACATATAAATTAAAAGATAACAAAAACGAGCCACTTTTAAGATGTTTGAACAGGGAAGCATGAAACTCAAATTTTCAGTGGTGGAATAAAATAGGAACTCAAGACATAAAGTAACCCTGAGTTACAGTATATAAAATAAAAATAAAAAAAACACAATAACTTTCTTGTTTTTTATGCCAGAGCTTTTAAATGTGTATGTTTAGTAGTGTGTTTGTGTATAAAGGCACTCAGACATAAAACCAGACACACTATGTAAGGAGAAATGTTAAATTAAAATAATTTTTTATTTTTGGAAAAATCAGAAATTCAACAAAAAATAGAAATCATACTTGATAAAATTTTAAAATATATATACAAACCATTAAACTATCATCGTTACTTGAACTTTCTAAAAAATATTTGTGGCCCACATGTGGCCTTAGTGTTTATAAGTGGAAAAAAAATGTGAAATTCGTGTTTGCGATTGATATATAAACTGATAATTAGCGTGGCACACATGTGAAACACATAATGTGGTTCACATAACTATGCCATTTAATGTTGTATAATCTTTAATTACATAAAAAATACATAAAAATGAAATGAAGAATTTATTTAATTTAATTTTATATAATATTTAATTTAAAAAACAAATACAAAATCACATTACTTAATAGATAAATGTAAAAAAGAGGTTGAGACTTCCTAACTTCTATGCAAATTTAAAAGAATAAAATGCTCTTAGAACTAGTGTTACAAAAAAACATGAGAAAAAAAAGAATGATAATAATAAAACAAAAACAAACAAGAAAAAAAGACAAGAAAAAAAACAAACCTTTTTTGTGATATTTTCTAAATCAACTTTAAATGCTGCAAAGTAAGTCATTTCAATTCAGTTTTAAAATATTTCTAATAAGTAAAAACTATTTAAATAATTCATGAAAATTCAAAACTTTTCGTGCAAGAAAATTTTAAAACTTACCCTAAAATATAATTTTTTTCCCATTTCTTATAATTCTAACCCCTATAACATTGTTATGTATTGAGACGTAACACTTTATGTTACGGTTGCAAAACAAATGAATGTTACTTTTTTTGTAATTAAGATGTAAAATTTTACTTTACAAGATATAAAATGGCAAGGGACAAACTTATTAATTGCAAATTGAATAATTTGAGAAATTTCTGGTCTTATAATTCTCAATCTTATCATTCTCATTAAAAACTGTGAACACTGTTTTAATGAAGGGCCAATTTATCATATTGCAAAAACTTATTAAAAAACAAAGTAATAAAGTTACAATTGCAAAAATGAAATATTATTCAAAACCTACATATTTTAATTTATTGTTTATTTAAACACCAGTTAATTCAAGTATTACAAATAAAATAAAAAGGCAAAATACTAATTACTAAAGATCCAAAAAATATGAGCGGTAATCCTAAAAACGACCAAATAAAAGTTATAAACTAAAGCTTTTTGCATATTGAACAAAATTTATTGATTTATTAAAAGATATTGAATATGATATAAATAAGATACAAAAGTAGTTACAATTTCTTTTATTTAAAATATTTGTTCACTGCTAACTTCCTTTAGACCGTTGACAACAATACAACCATCAACAGTAAAAACTATTAGGAGCAATTTTCTGAGAAAGTCAGGCAATAGTTGGTTCAAAAGTGATATCTTTCAAACACACTCAATTTTTTTTATATAGAAATGGTGATAGGTTTTTTTTCTGAGTACTTGTAGTTCCTGAGTTATGGTCAGTCAAACTTTTGACCATTTAACACTTGGAAAAACATTAAGATTAAGTGGGTTTTAAACTAAATTTAAAAGCAATGAGACAACTGTATCCTAAGTTTCATTTTATACTAGGAAAGTATAGTTAGGACTTGAAAAAAACTGAGGAAAACCTCATCTTAGTCTTAAAATCATTCACTGAAATCATTTTTTTACATTTAAACATTTTTAAATTTAGAGCCTAGTTTAAATCCATTCATCTCAAAACATAAAAGGTTCCAGCAAAGTATTTTATTATTTTTGAAAAGGGCATCCTATGGCAGTTTTAATGATTTAAAAAATTTCAGGGAGTATTGATTACAAAAATATTTGAATTTCAACAGTTATGTGATAAAATATTTTAACAAGCCTTCAAAAATTAGCCATTATAAGAAATTGGAATCGTCCCATGAATGAATGTATAGATTTTTAATAACTCCATAATACCATTCTTTAAATGCAAACAAAAAAAACTTGGGTGGCAATACTGCATTGTTAAAATAACTCCATTACAAAAAGTTAAACTTATTTTATATAAAAAAAACACAGCAGAACTAATATATTAATCAATAAACTATTTTTTTTAATCCTAATATTTCACTGTCAGTGGCGTAAATAAGATTTTTTGATGCTTTATAAATGACACTTCCAAGCATCAATACAAATTCTTAATATAAGTATGTTCATGTTTATGTAAAATAAGAAAGCTTTGCAAAAAATTAGGGTCATAAGTTTAGTTTATTTTGCCGTTTAAAAATGTTTACAACGTACAAAAATATAAAAAAAAGGTATATAAATGGTTGGAGCAAAAAGAAGGATTAAATTAGCCTTATCACGAAGCCCTATTAAAAATGCTTTTTAGGAACAAAATTATTCCAAAAAGAATACCCAAATGTGAGTTAATAAAAAATTTTTTTTATTATTTTATACTAAATTTAAATTCATTGACAGGTTTTTAATTTTATCTAATGATTTCTTAGTGTTCGAAAGTTATAATCATGTAACGTTTCCATCCTATCCAAAATGAGGGGGTTTTAAATTTTACATCGTCTTAACTAAGGTTATTAGATGAAATTGAAAACCTGTTGATAAATTTAAACTTTGTATAAGATAGTAAAAAAATACTTTAATTAATTATTGTCCTCATATTTAGGGTACGGGAGAATGATCTTTTTGGGGTGTTTTGATTCCCAGGCTCTAATAACCATAATTTTTTGCAAAACATTCTCACTTGACATAAACATGAACATACTTAAGTTTTGAGTTTGCACAAAGCTTAAAAGTGTCACTTTTTTTTTTCATAGCTCATGTTATTTAATAAAAATTCATGTTATATTATATATATATGCATGTATATTTATATATAAAAATCATCAGGATCTACATGATGATTATCATCATCATCATCATCATCATCATCATCATCATCATCATCATCATCATCATCATCATCATCATCATCATCATCATCATCATCATCATCATCATCATCATCATCATCATCATCATCATCATCATCATCATCATCATCATCATCATCATCGTAATCACCATGCTTCAACCTTCCCCTTTTATGCTGTTTCTCTGATATAAAAAATCTTGAGCATTTTCTTTCTTTAACTAAAGCTTATTCATACCATAATTAAAAATTTTTTATTCCTTTTTAAATTTATAATTTAAATTTTCTTAATTTAATTAATATTTAAACAAACTTTTATTCATTTTTAATATTTTTCACAAGACAAACATTGACAACAGATAAACTTATTACATCTGAAGTTTTGCTATCCTGTATAAACAATTTAAATAAATAAATGCACTCTCTCCAAGTTTTCTCACATTTTCTCCTAAAGCTTTAACCTTTCTACATGCTGATACCTAAACCACTTTAACCTTCTTTGACAAATGTTGTTTGATACAATGTTTATTCTAATCTCTTTCTAAGATTATGGCTGCTTTTTTTGTCTTGTTAGAGTCATACCACACATCCATCTGATTATTATCTCCTCTTTTGACAAATACTACATCATATAAATACCAAAGTTTATACAAATATGTTAGGATATTGCATGCTAGCATTAAAACAAATAGAAAACATATTTTTATCCACATTATGTACCGTCATGCGGGGCTACTTGAGCTAAATGGGGTTACTTGAACCCAAGAGGATAAAATGTTTATTTATTTGTTTATTTTTCATAGAGTTATTTGGTATGAAAGTAAATAAGTTAATTATACACTTACTCAAATAAAGTAACATAAAAAAAAAGGTTAAATTTTTATCAAGACGTGATCAAAAATATTTTTTTTTAAAGGAAACTACAATAATGGTAAAAATTTATTGCAAAACTTTTGTTTGTCCAGACATAACCAAAAAAGATAAAAATTATTTAACTACATTTCTTAAAAGAAGTATCAGTTGCTACAAAATGTAGCAATTATAATTGTCTTTAACTTTTATTATTTTGATTAAAAAAATTGTATTTATGTTTGAAGTTCAAAATTGGGGCTACTTGAACCCAAAAGTCATTGTAGCAGCTTATGTTTGAAAACGATTAAATTTGTTTTCCATTAACATTAAACCCCAAAGTGTAATAATATATTTAAAAGGAGTTGATATATCTGTTATTTTAACCATGCTTTTAATATTTGTTAGGTTATAAAATGCATACTTAAATAATGTTGATGGTTGGTTAAAGCTATTGTTATACACCTTTTTGCGTATACTTGGTGCTATCATAACTGGTTCAACCAGTATGGTTCGCAGATATAAAAGAAAATTGAGATCTAGAGCTTACTAAGACTATACCAATTAAAACTTAGAGCAAGCCTGTATTAATATTGAACGTGGAGCTATGAGTCAACAATTTGCTGAAGAACAACTTAGAATCAGCTGTTCCAGCATTAAGAGAGCTCTTCGAAAACGACGTCTTACTATCTCAAAGAGACATGCAAGGCATCCAGCTGCGTTCGCGCCTGAAGAAAAACTGTCATTTTGTGATCACTTGAATAAAGTTTCAACTTTTGGCTACCCACTGACGTCATTTGATCTTCGAATTATTGTGAAGTTCGATCTAGATCAATTAAGTAGTGATCTTCAATGTTTTAATGAAAATCTCCCAGGTGTTGAATGGTTAAAAGCCTTTATTAGAAGACATCATCAGCCATCCGAGAGATTTTCCGGATACCTCAAAAGGGTGAGGGCTTTTTACACTATGGGTTCAAGTAGCCCCACAACAAGGGCTACTTGAACCCAACCTTAATCCCCCAAAAAAAGGTAGACCGAAGTCTACTCAAGTAATTTTTTATCTACAATCATCATTTCTAATTAATAAGTTCATGAATTAGCAACAACAAGTTTTTTTTACATTGACATAAGTATGAGAGAGAACCACAAACATCAAAGATGTATCAAACTCGGGTTCAAGTAGCCCCGTATGACTGTATGCAAAAATACGCCTTTTTACGAACCTCCTAGATCTAAGCAGGTATGGAAGCTTTTATTCCTTCTCGCCAGTTTTGAATCAAACCTCATTCTACTCCAGAAATCTCACCTTCTTGTGCAGTTGCTATAGTAAATTTTTATCATTTTTCTTTGTCTTTTTTGCAAAAACATTATTGAGAACAAATGCCTTTTAATTATTGCAAGTAAAAAGGTCCTGTCTGATGCTTTTCCCTAGATAAGAGAGAGTTATTTACAAAGAACTTTTCCTCTTATCTAATATCCATACTATTCCTGCCATTTCATTTAAACAGGATAACTAATTGTTAGACATCCAGATCACTTCTGCTTCTGATGCCAATTTCATTTCTTTATTATAATCTTTTACGACTTGTGGTTCAGACAACATTTCCATCATAGTCTTACAAAAGTGTTGTCCGGAATTTTCTTCAATTCTCTCTAAGTTATTATTAAGTGCTAAACAAGTGGTAAAGAAATATTTGAAAACTTAGAAAACACTCTGACCTCTCAAACTATCCAAGAATAAGTTTTTTCTTTAGTATTATTTTTTTCGTATAGAAGTTTTAAATTATTAAATTATTTCTCAGTAAGTCATTCTTGAAAGCCTACATTCATCTTTATTTCCAGTAACTTTAGAAGTACGGTAAGGTTTTATCTTTGCTGCTATCGTTTCTTATCTACCATAACAATCAGTCTTCAATTTTTTATTATTTAAATCAAACAGATGATCTTTAATTTGATTTCTCTTCTGTAACAGCTTGGAGCAAGCACTGGCTTGTAGATTTTAACTCCAAAAAAACTTAGGTATTTACCACTAACAATTATCTCAATGTTGTTGACATTACTGTATTGAGGAATAATAATCCTCTTACTCTCAGACAAGCACATTGCAAATGTAGTTAAAAGTCTATTCAAATGTAGTTGGACCTGTTTTTTCTATCAGGTATAAGCCACATAATCACAAAAATGAGCTACCATTTTTAGTTCGATCAACCAAAACTGATTTTTGTTTGGTTTGTCATACAACAAAGTCGCATCCTTTTACTGCATCTGTCCTTCCTTGCAATAAAACTTTTTATTCATCTAGTTTATTTCCTCGCACATCAACAAAATCTTAAAACTCTCACGCATCTTTCTGTTTTTCTTACTCATACAATTTGGAACTTTTTAAATCTTTAATTTACGGTTTCCTTTTTCTTAAACCTTATCCTTTGTTTTCTAGTAACTCATAACTTAATAATAGTTGCTAGCAACCTTGTCAGAAGCGAACTAGTTTAAATTCATATATTCAGCAATAATATCATAGAATCCTGCTAAAAGTTCCTGTTAATACGTTTTAATTGCATGAAGTATTTGCCACGAACTAGAAAAATTTGTACATTTCACATTTGCAAACTTCATTATAAAATGCAATTGTATGACGCATTTCCGCAGTCAAAACTGAATGAAATATTTTCACGATTTCACCATTTGAAAAACTGCCCTTTTTTTGGGGTCTTGTTATAAAAAGATATTTTTATCGCAAGGCTTAAATTAAGTGATTGCAAATTGCAATATCTGGAAATATTTCTGGTCCTCAAATTCTTAGTTTATTAAAAGCCATAAACACTGTTTTAATAAAATTGTCAATTTATCATATTGGAAAAATTAATGAAAGGACAAAACAATAAATTGACTATTGAAAAAATAATAACTTTCAAAACTTGCATGTTTTAAATTATTGTTTAAAACACCAGGTAATTTAAGCATTATAAATAGATAAAAAATTATAGGAAAAAAATAATAATTACTTAAGGTTAAAAAAATTAGTTTCGTAAATTTAAAAATCAACTAATAAAAAATTAAACTAAATTTATTTGCTTTTTTTTTTTAACTTTGTATGAAACATAAAAATAGATTTTGTTTATGGGTACACTTTGAGGAATTATTTGTTTAATAACTTTTTAAAAAAAAAATTTTTTTACGTTGGAAATTAATTAATTGATAATAAAAATAATAATAAAAAAATTATTCTAAATTAAGTTATTAAAGTTTATTTGTTTTGTTTTAAAATAACTTTAAAAAGTTTAAATTAGTTTGTATATGTTTTTTAACTCCTCTGTATTTAGTTTTATATACTGCAGATATATACTATATATCTGCATTAGAGTTACGAGCTTTTAACTGGTGGTTAAACTTGATTTATAAGAAAATATTAAATAAAAATTAAATAAGATATAAAAGTATTTCAACCTATTCTTAAAAAAGTAATATTTTTTATGATTCAAAATAGAAAACAGTTATCAAATAAATCTTCGATAGTGGCAGTACTTGTTTTAGTTTAATTACTTAGCATAATTAAGGTAATGCAAATTCAAATTAAAGATTTTTAATTACTCCAAATTACCTTTAATTGCAAAAAAAAAGAAAAAAAGAATTATAGAGTAATATCACCTCATTGAAATAATGTTAAGCAAAATAATCCTAAATCTGTATTTATTTATTTTATTTTTCTTATCAATTTATTCAATTGTAGATATGTAAAGTAATTAACTAAATGATCAGTTAACCAAAATAAAAATCATTTTTGTTTATTTAGTTTGAATAACTGTGAATAAAGAAATAATGCTTAAAAATGTTTATTTATGTTGAATAAACATCTGGTTAAAAGTGTTTACATGCCTACAATTGCATAAATTAAAAAAAAAAAAATCAGATTTAGCATCATTTTGACGTAATCGTTATTTCAATAATGTGATATTACCCCTAAAAAATTTTTTGCATTAAAATAATGGTGTTATGGAGTAATAGAAAATCTATAAATTTAATCTAAGGATCTTTCCTATTTCTCATAATGGCTTATTTTAGAACCCTATTTAAATATGACATATGGCAGTTTGATGACTCATAAGTATTTTAGTTAGCAATATCCTCTCAACTTCCTTAAACTTACAATGAGATAGCCGTTCCGGAAAAATAATAAAATACTTTGCAATGAACCTTTTATGTTTTGAGATTAATGTATTTAAAGTAGACCCCAAATTAAAAAATATGCGATTTCAGCTTACAATTTTTAGACTAATGAAAGTTTTTCTTCGATTTTTTTTTTTTTTTTTTTGTGAAAGTTTGTTGTCTAGTTAATTAGTTACCTACTTTTCTAGTTTTAGGATGCTTTTGTCTCATTACATTTAAATTCAGTTTAAAAAGCACCAAATACCAAGTCTTTCCAAGTAATCAAAAGTTTGATCATTTAGTTAAATAGTCAAAAGTTTGACCTACCATAACTCAGGAACTACATATATTTAGGTGAAAAAAAATTTACAAGTTTTTTTCTTACCCTATCAGCATTACTATACAAAAGATTGATCGTGATTGAAAGATATCATTTTTGAGAATTGTCTGGTTTTCCCCAGAAAATGGTCTTAAGTTTTTTGATTAAAACAGAGTCTCCCGTTTTTAAAAAACTAAAAATTCAAAGACCAAAAGCATTTCCAGGTATTTAAATTTGCGTTTTCATTTAAGTTGCCCCGTGCAATGTAACGCAAGGTAACATATACCATTTTATAAATAAATAATTTAGATTCAAATACGATATTCATATATTATATTTATTTATATTAAAATTGTTTTTAATAAGCACACATACGAAGCTCAAATACATTAAAAAAGAAAAAACAGTAAGAGTAATCAATATATATTTTAAAAGCATTAACAGTAAAAGCAATTTTGAATAAGTTTACATAAACTATTACATGAATGCTTAAATATTAACGACATATTCTTAAAAAATTAAATTGTTCACATTTTCTATACACTTTTGTTTGTGGGTTTACAATAACTCTAAAAATAGCTCGTCTATAAATTACGTCTGCGCTCTAAATGGGGGGATGGGGTTAGTGGTTTTGTGACGACTCCATACAGGCTCGGACTAGCGAGGGGAATTGAGGGTTCCCCCCTTGAACCCCGTTGTGTTTTCAAGGTTCTGGGCCCCTCTTAAAATCAAGATACACAAATTATTTTTATTTTCCTATACCTTTTAAGAAAAAACTATGTGATTAAGGGTTAAACGTAAAAAATAGATACCTAAAAAAAAACAAAAAAACAAGGTCCTTGATAAGTAATATAGGGAAATTTTTATATATAAGGCGGCCCTGCATCTATGTTTCCCAGGGCCCCTAAATGCCAGTTCAACCCTAACTCCATACACATCTAGCTACTAAATTGTTACGATTTTGTGTCGGGAGTAGGGTGTGTCATAAACGGTCGAACATTGCCTGACGTAATTTATGGATGATCCCTAAGGTCGGTTATAAACATCAAAACACAGTTCGATATTATGTGGTTCAAGAGAATCTTGATTATATGGGGTAATAGGGTTAAATATAGAATACGCATTACCGGTAGAGTATTGCTTTTAAGGATCAATACCAACTCGTTCTAAATACCAGCAATCAATATAAACTGGATATTAATCTTTTTTACGTTGTAAATCGGCTTCATTAATAAAAGAAAGGTCGAGCAATAAGATTTTTCAATCCGTAATTCGGCATACGGGCAATTCCACGGCGTAAAATGAAAAAATTGATAAATTTTATTCTTTTTTCTGTCAACTTTTAGCAAATGAATATTGATGTAGACACATGAAAGTTTATTAAAAATATACCTTTACTACTAAGATAAATTTATTTAACTCATTTTTATGCTTCCGAAAGTAACGGTTTTTCTCATTGTCGCATGATAAAAAAAGTATAAAAGTAAAATGTTACTTAAACCATGAATTTATTTGCATAATCGGAATTAATTTAGCGTGGAAATGGAGCTAACATGTTCAAATTGCTGTTGGTCAGAATTTATTCTTAATAAAAAATAAATATATATTTCAAGAAAATAACGAAAGAACTTTTGCAATATTCTTGTAACGTAAGTTAAAAAAAACATGATAGCTTTGTTTTTTCCAAAATTTAATTTAAAAACTGAAGTTTTTTAATAATATATGCGAAAGAATATAAAATGTTACGTTTTTACATTTAAAGTTTTGATTAACGAAGCTTAGTTAAAAGCACATTTGTATTTTAACTTTGTGTAACGTGAGTTAAAACTACATGCATTTTACTTAATTAGTAATAATAAATAATAAATTAGTTCTGGGGCTTTTTCGTTAACAAAATGAATTACGTCATTAAGTAATTCGCGTTGGTTTCTTGGTGAAACTTTTTATAATAGGAAAATTTAAAAAAAATCTTTTATTATTTTTTTAATGTTAATTAAAATTGTTTATATTGATATTCTTTTTATTTGTTTATGTATACTTATTTTGGTGAACATATAAATATACATAAATAAATGAAAATTAGAATAGCATAAATATTTTTATTTAGACATTAAAAAAAAAAAAAAAAATATTTACTAGCTTTCTCTTAATATAGTTAAAACTTTTTTTTTTTTTTTTTAGTAAACCATATCTTTTGTAAGTGCAATTAAGGGGGTCATCCAGAGTTGTTAAGACATATGTCTGGCAGATCTGTCGACATATTTTCTGCCGGCATAAAATATGTCTCACATATATTCTATCGACATATTTTGACATAATTTTATGTCTGAAATATTTTCTGCTGACATAAAATATGTCAGACATATTTTCTATCGACATATTTTGACATAATTTTATATCTGAATTATTTGCTGTTTGATATTCTTGAAGAAAAAATCAATCTAACAAATTTATTGCACATTTCAGTTTAATTTACAGAGTTAAGTAAAAATAGTTTAATAAATTTGTTACTTTTTTGCAATCAATTATGCTTCATAAAACTTTTATTTTAAATCCTATAAGCAAAGATCTGTTATTTCATAAAGATCTTTTTCTGCCCTTTTTAGCGATGTATCATTTAATAGTATTGACTAAGTATTTTTAGCGATGTATCATTTGATAGTATCGACTAGTATTGATGCATCATTTGATAGTATTTGATAGTATTGATTAGTATGGATTAGTATTGACAATTTCCTTATTAGAATGTAAAAACCATCTCAAGCTGAGTTTTTATTACTGAAAATGGTTTTTATTAGTATGACTAAACATAAAGTTATTCTCTTGATTAAATTAGTAATTAAAAAAACATTTTTAGTTATTTTTAATTAATAGTTGATTCATTCAATAATTTATTCTCCATTTTTGAATTTAAATCGTAAGGAAAACGAAATAATAATTATTCCAATATATATACTTCACTCAAAACATTTTATGCAAGTTTATGGCAGCGAATTAGGGTGACAAGACAATTTCTATATAATATAATTTTTCCTGAATATTTTATTTTAAAGTTGCGAATATAGATAGTTTTAAATTTAAAACACTCACAAAACACTAGTTTCGATTTAAAATATATCTAATAGAATAAGGAAGATACAGATTTTGTGTGACAATTTTATTTATAATTCTAAACTGAGTTGAAAAGCAACAAAAGCGTGATGACAGTTGTAATACTTGTTGGATGTTCTGCAGTACTTCTTTGTAACTTTCTTGGATACTTGTTGTCTGTTTTTATGGACAACCTAGAAATAAATAAAATTAAAAAAGCAGGTTATTTTGTAAAATAATTAAATAATCCAAGCAATAAAAATCCTATTATTTGAAATTAATAGTTTATTTTATTAAATAAAATGATATGGAAATACTTTAAAAATTTTGCAGACATTATTGTATAGCATGCTCGTACATTGGGTGGGGTAAGTGGTTGTTAGAAGTAAATTGTTAAATGCAATTGACTTCCTTTTTTTGTTATTAAAAATGAGCATGATATGTGTTTGTTATTCTAAATTGCCTAATTTTTCAAAAACGACCCCCTGCCCCTAACAATACAGGTCTGTATAATAATGTTTAGTAATTACCTGAAGAGTATTCTGAAGTCTATCTTCATTATGTGTCCTTCCAATAAAGTCTTGGATCAGCTTTATGTGACGTTCAGCCCTATCATTTATCACTGCAAGCTAATTTGTCCAAGCAGAAAACTTGACAAATGACGTAGGGCTCTCTTAGTTTCGCAAGCAGCTATACCTTTCTCCCTCCACAGCAAAAGCTCTTCCTTAGTGATTTTTAGGAGAAAAAAGAGAAGATAACTTTGCTCAGTGACAAAACCATCAAGAGATGACATTGAAACAAGAACTGGCTGGATTCCAGGTTTCTCAAGCACCATATATTCTTTTTCTGGAACGGCAAAAGACAACAATTTGTTAAGGATGTACGTCGGTATCTAGATCCCTGTCAACAAGAGACAAAACTACAAGCTGGGGAGCTAAATACCAAGTGTGCCGTAGAAGGCTTTTGTTGAGAACTTTCCCAATCTCTGCATAGGCTTTGTAGTCATTTGACATTTGGAGCTGGTAAGCTATCTTAAAAGCTCTTAGGTCATTTGAAGGAGCTTGAGTTGCCATAGGACTCTTCAGAAAGAATAGACCATGGAAAAATACAATATAATTTGTAGCAGTGTTTATGTTCTTGAGAGTAGCAGGCTCTACTGTTTTTTAATCATTCGAATGATAGTTCTGTGTCATCTGCAGAACAAGTAGGTAAAGAAAGTCACTCATAAACCTGGACTCATGGTGAGCTCCCGGCTGCTAAAAGAAGAAATTAGATATACCTGCACCCAGGAAGTAAGCCAGTAGCTGGCAAAGATACTTGTAGTCTCCTCTTTGGAAAAAATTTCTCTGAAGTGCTATGGTGCAAAATTCTTTAGTTTCAACTGCAAGTTGGTGCAAAAGAGTACCTGGTCTAAATGCATCCTGAGACCATTCAAATTTGACAATTCTTTCAAGTTTATTAACTTCTCTATGTATTTGCGGCCATAGCTTCTGAACTAAAACATAGAGGTGTTTGCTTGGACTTTTTGTTGTACCAAAAAAAAGTTCCATGTCATGAGACACATGTCTCTCATATATGTGATGTCTGCACACTAGCCAGAGATCAGGCCTCCCCAAAGCATGAACAATAACATTTCTAATAGCTCCATTGTTGTGCTGACACCACTCAGCTGTGGTGTCAGCACACACCCCAATAATTTGATCTGATAGCTCATAATATTCGAGGATACTTTGAATGGCTACAACCTGGTCGCTTCCCTTGGAGCTTTTAACTTTCAAAATACCAAGCAGATAATCCTAACAAATAAAACTGTCTACGCTTTCGTGCAGCATGTCTCAAATCTTCAGCTGGCTCTAGTATTTATTTTTTAAACGTCTTAATAAAATTATTAATTATATTATTTTTTATTTTTTAATGATTTATGTCATGTATTATAAATAAAAATGTGTAAATAACTAAAAAATAATTATGTTAATAATTTTACTAAAACATTTACATTAATTGAAAAATGTGTTTGCTAAATTTTCCTAACATAAAAAAAGTTATTACAAAATAATAAATTTGCAATATAATATTCTATTAAAAAGAAATTGACTAAACCACCTTCTTTACCTTAGAGTTGATTTGAACGGCTGAAATTTTCACTATATGCTACAAATACATAACGATAACGATCGAACTTTTCCACATTTAGATTTTCGAAAAAAATTTTTTTTTGAGACACCCTTACCTACATTGAATGCAAAATTTTGAAAATAAAAATAAAAAGTGCAGTTTACTCTAATCAAGAGAAAATAAAAGTATATTTACATTCATTTAATAAATGAATTACATTCATTTAATTACATTTTATTTAAGTTACCATAAAAAAAATTATATTATATTAAGGCAGTTTTATTAATTTAAAATTCTATAAATAATTTTTTTTTAAACTAAATCAACGAATAATTTTACAAACAACGAAGACTTTAAACAACGTGTTATTTTTACTTTAAAATTTATTTTTTTGAGCGAATGTTATTTGCTTTGCAATCACCGATTTTAATAGTCTATTATAGACTATTAAAATCGACTATTAAAATCGGTGATTTCAAAGCGAAAAACATTCGCGCATTCGTCTGATGTTGTAAATTTAATATGTATGATAAAAATCGTCATTAAACGGAATCTAAAAGGTGTTTTAAAAACTAAAATATATTTAAAAATTATGAAAAAATGATAATATTAAATAAATAATAAAATATTTATTAAAATTAATTATAAAAAATTAGTTTATTATTAGTAACGTTTTAACAGCTGTAATATAAACCGAGCTATGCAATTAAAAGAAACTTGCTACAAACACCTTAAAGATTTCATCGGACAATTTGTCCGCGACTCAATAAAAAATTAAAATGAGCCCTGTATTAATTCCCAAATCATTTTTGATTTTTACAGTAATACCCCATAATGGACAAATTTCTTATCAAACGAAAAGTGAATGATTCGGAAGAACAAAATATTAAAAATAGACCGAGTACAAGTGGAAGCGGTAGCAATGCTCTTGCTGCACATATTGTGTCTGATACAAACAATAGGATTAAAAGAAAAAAAACTAATCGACAGTATTCTCAAGAATATTTAAGTTTTGAATTTACGTACATTTGTGAGGAAGAATAACACATTCCACATTGTATTGTATGCGGAGAAAAATTATCCAACAGCGCGATAGTTCCTAACAAGTTGAAACGTCACTTTTCTACAAATCACGCCAATCTTGCTGCAAAAACTAAAGATTATTTCAAACGATTGTTAGATACGCAAGCTAAACAAGTAAAATATTTTGAAAAAACTGTGAAAATTTCCGATAAGGCACAGTTGGCGTCATATAAGGTTGCTGAAATGATTGCTGTTAGTTTAAACCACATACTAAAGCAGAGTCTTTAATTAAACCTGCATGTTGTGAAATGGTTAAAATTATGTTTGGCGATGAAGCAACAAAGGAAATAATGAAAATTCCTCGTTCAAATGATACAATAAAAAATAGATTTAAAAATATGTCGGATGATATCGAGAAAACAGTTGCCGATAAGCTTTAATAACGGCATTTTGCTCTGCAAATTGACGAGTCCACTGACATAAGTGGAAAAGCTCATATCCATTTGTGAGTATGCGGCATGCTTGCTTTTATTTTTTATAGACTATAGCAAGTTTTGATTGGTACTTACCAAACAATACTTACCCCGGCAACATTGTAGTAGCTAATGCAGCTATGAACAAATGCAAAGTATAAACTTTTTTTACATACTTTATTTAAAATATATTTAGTTTTATTCATAACCAATGCTTCTAGATATTTTATTTTCTAACAACTTGATATGCTCTTTCCAGCTAATATGTTCGTCTAGAATGACTCCTAGAAACTTCACAGAAAATGCTCTTTTTAATTTTGTTTTGTCGACTAAAATAATAATGGTAATGAGTCTGACTTTGATGGTTTTGTGAAAAGAGTGTAATTCTTTTTTTTCAGTGTTCAAGGAAAGTTTGTTGCTCTTCAAGCTCCTGATTTACTTAAAAATAGTTTTAATATTTGAGTGGGTGTAGAAAGCTTGAGTGTCATCTGCAAAAAGAATACAATTCAGTATACGAGAAGATAAAAATATGCCATTAATATTGACAAAAAAAAGCAAAGGACTTTGAATACATCCCTGGAGAACGTCACAAGTAATGGTTTCAAGGGAACTGTAAGTTTTATTGTAATATAAAGTTTGTTTCCGATTGTTTAGATAGCAACTAAACCAATTTAGATTTTTATTTTTTATACCATAATTACTAAGTTTGTATAGAAGGATCTCGTGATCCACTGTATCAAACGCCTTTGACAAATCGTTAAAAATAATTACTCCAAGTGTATATTGATTTTTGTCAAACCCATTCAAAATTTCGTTAACTAACTTTATTACTGCATGTTCAGTTAAAAGGTCTTTTTTAAATCCGTATTGGTTTTTAAAAAAACCAATAGTGATTTTGGTGGTATGAAAAAAGTCTGTTGTACATTATGCGCTCTAGTACTTTCGAGAAGCATGAAAGTATGGAGAAAGGCCTATAGTTTGATCAAGTAGAGTTATCTCCGTTTTTATATATTGGAACTACGCGTGCTTATTTTAAGTGTTCAGGAAAAACTCCACTTTTTAATTAGAGATCAAAGATATACAATACAGGGATATTAAATAACACCATAGACTTCTTTAACCACCTGAGAGCTTATGTCATCAAGGCCGGACTCTTTTTTGATTGTATTGTTTTAAATGCGTTTCGAAGCTCATCAGAACATAAGTCAAACTCATCCATTACAAAGTCCACTTTTTTTAAATATGATTTAAATATTTTTTACTATGAGTTATTTTATTAGCTAATGTGTTTCCGATGTTTGTAAAATAATTGTTAAAACTTTCAGCAATCTTTTTTTGATCATTAATAACAATGTTTTTGTTTTCGATATTTAAATGGTTTGGCAGGATATTACCTGGATCAATCTTTTCTATTCCTATTACTTCTTTTATAACATCCCATGTTTTTTTATTAATACCAATATTATTTTGTAAAAGATTTGAATAATAATTTTTTTTTAGCTTGTTTCTTAAGTTTTACAAAAAGGTTTTTATAACTTTTATATTTTTTTTCATTTTTTTAAAATATTTTTCGTAGAGTTTTTTCTTGGAAGATTTGATGAGGTCTTGTGAAACCCATGGAATTTGTAAGTTTTTGAGTTTGACTTTTTTTTCTTGCATTGGAAATGCTTTTTCATAAGCATTACTGAACTCACAGATAAAATGTTCATAAGCTTTATTTGCGTCTTTGTAGTTATTAAGTTGTTGCCAGTTTATTAGTGATAAGTGACCGTGAAAAATTTTAATACTATTTTTATTTATTTCCCTTTTTTCTATATATATATATTATTTTGTTTGGTATCCTGTTAGGTTAATCTTTGCATATTGAACTAGAAGAAAAAAAGATTGGAAAATTATCACTTACATCGGTTTTTATGATCCCACTTTGATTGTTATATTTTGAAAAATTATTAGTAAAAATATTGTCTATGAGTGTTTTAGTTTAATGAGCAATACTAATTGGTTTGTTAATTAATGGTAATATACTATGTTGATAAAGAATATTTATAAAGCGTTTAACATTATTATCAGTTGTTATGTCTAAAAGGTTTATATTGAAGTCCCCATTAAGTATAGTTGTTTATTTCTTACAGTTTCTAAATACTGTTCTAAATATTTTTCAAACAATTTTATATTACCACTATGTGGTCTATATATTGCGGTTAAAAAAGCGTTGTGTAAGTTTTTCTTATTATTAATGAGTTCTAAGGCTAATGACTCACATTCTTCACTACGATGGCTATGATTTGCTGCTTTTTTAAATTGCTATGTATTGTGGATAAAAAAATATATACCACCACCCATACCTTTACCTCTGGTTTGATGAATTGATTTGTACCCTGTCAATTGAAGATTCGAATTATTGGAATCTTCATTTTGACACCAAGTTTTTATAAGATATATTACCTTAAATTCACAGTTTATGTTATGTAACATAGATTTAAAATTTTTAAAATTTTTTTCAGACTTCTAATGTTTAAAGTTAATGACGTAAATGATGGTTGCGTTGAGCAACAAGATACTTTCTCAACATTACAGTAACAAGACTCAATATCAACATCCTCAAAAAGATTTATATCAGGATCATTATTTTTATTCAAAAGTAGTTTATTTTTTTTATCAAAAATCTCAAAAGTTTTTGTTTTCATTATTTTATCAGTCATTTTTGTTATTAAATTTCTATATCTCTTTTATGATAATAAAAAGTATTATTTTTACTTAATTATATCTTTCTTGGTAGATATGTTTTTTAGTTTAATAATTTTATAGTACCTTATTCCGACACTTTCTCCGTTTTCTCTTCATTGTAAGAGAAAACGGAGAAAATGTCGGAATAAGGTACTTAATAAACAGTTATTTCCTTATAACTGCTGTCTCTTGAGAATAATCTTCATTTCTGTTGATGTTTAGCCCCTTTAGACGATGAGCTTCTTTTAGAATTTTAATTTTATCTTTCTATGACTTCGTAGGTTTACGTAAGCCAAAACCATTGATCCAAACTATTTTATGAATTACCTTTTCAGCAAGATTATTCTTCTCAAAAAACCTAGAATCCTTAGTATTATTAACATTAACAAGTCTTGTTGGTACAGGCTTACCTGTCTTATCATCAAAATAAAGCGAGTTTTCCAACAATTTACAGGTAGGCAGCGGTGAGTGCTTTTTATCTTCAGATTTTAAAAGTGTATATCTTTTGCCAATTATCACCATCTGACAAAGGATACATAACAAGTTGATCATTTTCAACACCAAAGAATCTGATACCAATATTAGACATTTCAAAGATCAAATACTCTTTCTGTAACGAAATTGAGGCGACCGCTACCGTATTCGGTGGTCGCTCTGCCATTAGTTACGCAATAGCCTCTCTGCGATGATCCGTTTCTTTCTTTTGGATGTAGAAATATTCTTCTTTGCTTCGTGCTATAGGCTGCAGCAACATCAAATAAATAATTACCCTTAAGCTTCTCTAACATAGGCAAACTCTCCTTTGCTAATACCCAAGGTAAATCCATTTTAGGCTATTCATTAAAAAATTTAAAAAATTGATAAGGTTCAAAGTTGTGCCTCCACAATTTCTTCGCTGACTTAGCGTCCTTCAAATAAGGTATCTCTTTAGACGCAAAGGGTAACCCAGGATTACTAGATTTTAATCGCATATAATCAGGCAAATCATCTTGAGGAACTGGTTGATAATCCGGATTATAATTTCACCCTTCAACAGATTCTGATGTGGTACTAATATCAGTTAAATTCAAAGATTTAGTGCTTTGACTAGAAACTGAAGTAGTTAATGAAGTACCTCTACAGGTCCAATCAGAATCTGACAATAACATATATTAGTAGGTCTTGTCTTACCCAATTCTTTCAGAGCTATATACTCAAAAAACGATTGGTTATTTTTAGGTAAAATGGCATTTTTGAATATCTTCCTAACATTAGGCATACCAACATATGTTTCTTTAGCAATACCTGCAACAGCTTTCACATTCTTAGCAATATTAACAACCGTTTTAGGATTAATAGCACCTGTCAATCCGGTAACAACAGACTCAGTAACACTAGCAGTTTGTTTATTTTTAATGTTCTCGTTAAAACCAAATATTTGATTATTCCATCATGGACAACCTGCAATAACTTCTTAGGGTTTACTTTATTCTATTTAAATTGAGCATCATTGGGATTAAAATTCTGTGGGATTTAAAAAAAATAATCGTTGCCCATCTGAAAATGCAATAGTGTTTTTGAACCCGTAAAGATTCCAAATATTACAAGCAAACAAATTGTGCTCAAAACATTCATCAGATAAACTCTGACACGCTGTTTTGCCATACCAGTCACTATGTACTACATGTAGCAACGCTAACAACATAAGAAACATTATAAATGGATTAAAAAATTACAGGAAGGTGTGCATACACTTAGACACTGTCAAAACACACTTTTTTTTCTAAACACATTAACACACTTTGAGATTACTGTGACTTATAAATATAAACTTAATTCAAAAAAATTAGACAAATTGGGGTTATAATCATTTTGGGAAATTACTTTGAAGTTTTCATATATTTGTGTTTTTTCTCAAATTTTAAGAAAAGTTTAGTATTTTCGAAAATACTTAGTTATGAAGCAATTTTCAAGTTTTCCAATCAAATTTTCACAGAAATCTCTTTAAAATTGGCTGTATTTAAAAATAGTTGGAGCCAGATTTGTAAAATAATGGTGTGTGATACACCTCTCCCCTAAACAATGAATTTCATTAGAACGAGTCAGCGAAATGTACCTCAGTTTGAAAATGTGAGAGAGCAAGGTTCTTTTTTTTAAATTGGTAAAAAAAATAAAGACACTTATTTAACAACTGTTTTCGCTGGCTCTGGTTGGGGTATTTTGGTATACGCAGGTACATATATATTTAACCCAGCAGCATTAACGGTTTTTGTTTAAAAACTTATTTTTCTTTTAAATGAACTCTTTTTTTAAAAAAGTATCTAACATTTTTTAAATTAAACCTTTTTCAGTTGTCAAAGTCTTAGAAAAATAGTTTTTGATTTCAATATTTGTAACATACAAATTTGTAATATTATTCTAAAGAAAGTATACAATATATATACTTTCGCATTCCTCTTGGTTTTGGTTCTGTTTTGGTTTTCAGCCAAAAAAAGTCTTTTCACCCGTTCGTAAAAAAATTTAGAAGCTTCAGATATGAGTTTTACAGCTCTACTAATTGGGAATTATTTGGCAGATCAGTAAAAGAGAGTTTCTTACCAGTTTGAACAGCTTGTAGCAACTCATTTCAAGAAACAAAACTCAAAGGCTCAACCTTTATAGAAGAAACCTCAATTATGTTGGTCCAAACATCAGCTTTGAAAAGCAAGGGCTTAACTGCCATGGCTTTGAAATTTGAATCAATTTTCCTGGATACCTAATTTGTAGGATTTGATTAAGAGCTCAATCAATTACAACTTCATCATCTAGTAGCATAGCATAAATAGATTATTCTTCACAGCATCAGTCAAAGTTACCCTGAAGATTTACTAATACATTATTTTGAACTGTGTTATTTCCTGTTTGTTGATAAACCGTATTATTTTATAAAGAAACTTTTTTTAAAGAATACTTTTTAGGTTCATTGTTTTTTCCATTAACCATCATCCTTACCAGCGCCAGAACATATTTTGCCTGGAACTAATGTTTATATAACTCTTATAGAACAACTGCTGAAAAGAACATGTTATGTCCAGAAAAAGGATTATTTTCACAAGAAAAAGTGAGACGATGTTTATATTTGGTGGTTTGACACAAGGCAGGTTTGACACAGTTTGACACTCCATTATTCTTGTATTTCATTGTCTTGTATTTTCAAAAATTTATTTGTTCATTTCATAAACTAATGAATTTTTGGCTTTTTTTTATCTACACCAATTACTTTTAATTGTAAAACTTCTTGACGGCCCATAGTATCAATTGAATTAACCACTCTTGTTTTTTAACAAATTATTCAGTTATTACACAATCAACTTTTTTTTTAGATTTCAATTCACTTTCCCAAAGCCATGAAGGCCACTGTAGTTGAGGAATCTACTTTAGTTTTGGTTACAACCCTCTCTCAACTCTATAACTCCAAAAAAACGAATCAATTCTACAACTCCAAAAAACAAACCTTGAAGAACAAGGCCGCTGCGTAAAGGAACAAGTTGAGCGCGATACTACCAGGGACGTTGTGGAGATTGAACTCGGAGCATCTCGCTTATGAGGCCAGCGCGCTACCACTACCTTACTACCGCATTAATTAACACAGATTTAGTATTACTAACTTCATACTATTTTTCATTAAATATTTGCTCTTCAAACTAGTCACTTTCAGCTGTATCTAAAGTTAAGGTTTTAACACTAAAAGTTTTATTTGAATCAACTTCTGATGTTGTTTGAAGATTTCTCTGTCAAACTTGCCTTACAGTAACCTCTTTTTTCTCTCAAATAAACAATTTTACAACCCTTGTTGCCACTGCTTGGTCCACCCTACCTAAATTCTAACTTCATTTTGCGGCCATGGCACAGTGGTTAGAACGCTTGCTTTATAAGCAGAAGATTCAGGCTCGAAACGAGCTCTGGACATATTTTCGCGTCACGGTAAGGAAGGAGGCGTGAACTTCCTGGTTAAATGCACTTCCGCGGTGTTCTGTGGCAAGACCGTTAGGACTTCTTAGGGCACCTAAAACAAAGAACAAAATTTTTTTTTCCTATCTTGCATCATTTGTTCTTTATATATTCTCTTACCATAACAGGGACCTAAAACAAGTAAAGTACAATAAAATTGAAAGTGTTTTAATTTAAAGTAACATGTCGATGAAATATAAAGTTTCAGTCAAATGATTAGATTGCCTATAAATTATCAATTGCCTAAATGTTTATTGTTTTACTATCAAATTAAAATCATTTAAAAAAAATTTGTTGCAAAGGTTTCTGCAAACCCTAGTAGGTGGTGGTGGTGGGGAGGGCGAGGAGTTCTGGAAGGTTTGGATAGGGTACTGGATTTCTAACTACACAAATAAAATTCTTATCACTTAACATTCAAAAAAATTGCTTTAAATTATATTCACCTATCTTTACAATTATTAATAATTGGAATATCACACTGACAAGCAGACAAATCAAGCAATATTTCTAGTTCTTTTCTAACCAACTTATACTGGGTATATGGACACTGCTTAAAATGTTCTGGAAATTTTATTTTTCAATGGGTTATCCCAGTGGACACACGACGTAATTTCAACGTTGATTTACGGTTGATTTTTAGTCGCGACGTCATATAACCAAAAATCAACATTTTATCAACGTTGAAAATTCGTTGAAAACAATCAACTTAACGCGACGTTGAATCAACGTTAATTCAACGTCTATATTATGAGTTTCACCATTCGTTTTGCATTTTGAGAACTCAAATACGCATGCGTGACTTTACGAGCCATTGATTAGGCCATCTATTGCCATTTTATAAGGTTTTGAGTTTGTTAATTTAACGATACCACATTGCTTAATTTGCGATGCATTAGTGAGAAATATTTTTTTATTTCATCAGTGAGTATTGCATGAAGAATTTGCTTGAATTTGTTTTGGAGTTTAAGTAAGTAGTTTTTTAGAAATTGATTAAATTGTTTCACTATGTATGTTAGTATATTTGACTATACTAATTTTATATTATATAAATATAAAATATATATTATCAATGTTATATATATATATATATTTATATATATATATATATATATATATATATATTTGTAAATATAAAAATAATAATAATAATAATAATAATCTATATGATATATTATTAACATATCATACATTTTATGTATATATCATATGTTTTATATATATATATATATATATATATATATATATATATATATATATATATATATATATATATATATATATATATATATATATATATATATATATATATATATAAATAGAACTTTTATATGTTGTCAGAAAGTCCATATTTTGTTGACAAAAAGTAAAAATTAAAATGCAAGGCCGGAATTTTTTTTTTTATTAATTGATAGACTGCCTGCCCCAACCAAACCATCAGTCGATGTAGCAACACTCCCTTGCGGGTCAGGCTAAAAGATAGTAGATGTAGCAGCACTCCGTTGCGAGTCAGGCTATTTGTCAGTCGATGTAGCAGCACTCCATTGCGAGTCAGGCTATAAGATAGTCAATGTAGCAACACTCCGTGCATGATTTACAGTAAAAAATATAAAAATAAAAACATTATTAAAAAAATTGAAAATGAAAACATTTTATTAAAAAAAAATAAAATAAAAACATAATTTATATTGTTAAAAACATTCAGAATGTTTCTAAAAACATTCTGGTCAATTAAATTGGCGTTTTTGTGGTTTTTTTAAAAGACGATCAGTTTGTTATTAAATTAATGGTTTTAACTTTCTGACAACTCGCATATGTTGGACGAAAGTCAAAAGAAATTAAAAGTGACGTATGTGTTGGCGTAAGAATCACTTTTTTCCTTCCGCTCTTCCCAAATATAAAAAAAAAATAAAAATAATAATAATAATAATAAAAATACTATAATATAGTATTATGATTATTATAGTCTATATGATATTTTATTAACATATCATATATTTTATGTATATATCATATGTTATATATAATAATATCATATATATATATATATATATATATATATATATATATATATATATATATATATATATATATATATATATATATATATATATATATATATATATATATATATATATATATATATATATGTAAATATATCATATATTATATGTATATATATATATATATATATATATGTAAATATATCATATATTATATGTAAATATAAATATATAAATAAATATAAATATATAATATATACCGTGAAAATGAACATCGATGCCAAGGTTACTAAATGGTGAAGAATCACGCACTATATAACTAAACAGTGTGTTTTATGTTATTTTAATTTAGCTATTTTATTCTAAAAACTTCCACTTGTATCTATATATATATATATATATATATATATATATATATATATATATATATATATATATATATATATATATATATATATATATATATATATACATACTATAAAAGTGCCTTCTGTTGTTTAGGGAAATGGCTACACGGTTAAAGCGATGGAGTCGGAATAATGTTTTGGTTAATGAGCTTCTTAGTAGTGACATTGGTATTGATTGCTCAGCTTCATTAAATGAAGATGTCTGTAGCAGCAGCAATTGTGAGGCTACTACAATAGTAGATTCTGAATATAATTCAGACTCTATCTTGCAGGATGAAATTTAAAACTAAAAATAAAAGCAACTCAGATGAAAGCAAGTTAAGAGGGAAAAGAAAGGGGGAGGGGGGAAATATTCCGGACTTTTTCCGCAAACAATTTTTCGGATTTTTCAAATTTGACCTGGATGATCTCTTATATATATGTATAATTTTTATTGAAATTGACCTATTTCTACAGAAAAAAAAGTCATTGAATTTTTGAAATCTTAAAACCATTCGGAATTCCGCGGTATACGCGGTGCCATTGGGCTACCTAACCTGATATTGTATCAAAGTTTAATGTATTTATAAAAATAATAAATTTTTGTTGTAGGTTGATGACCAATGGTTTACAATCAAAGTTCAACATGGCTGGCGGCAGGGGTAAAGAGAAATTTGAAGGCACAAACATTTGTAAGGTTGTTGTTGGAAAGTCATGAGTAATGTTATCTGTTATTGAAAAACACAATTTGATGATTTGGTGCTACTTTAATTTCACGTTCCTGCTGTACTTGTTGCAAATTAATCAGGCAATACCTTTTTTTATAGAGAGCGTCATGCTTAGTAAAGCGACTGTTATAGTTGCTGAAGTCAGAACAGATATCATGAGTTTGTTGAAATATGCACCCGACAGATCTAATGGTGGCGGTCGGTGCGTAAATGACGATTCGAATATGTTAATATAAAATGTATATATAAAATGTTAACATTCTATCTATTTCTTATATAAACTCCCTTAAAATAATTTTTTAAACATGAAATACACTACTTTTAGCGCAAAATATTGCTTTTTTATTGTCTTATTTTATCGCAATCCAAGTCGAGACAATTTAACATGTTAACGATGACAATTTAACATGGCTGCAGCCTATTGGATATAAGTTATATCCAATAGGCTGTATAATTTTTATCAAAGGACCAAAATATAACGTTGAAATTAGGTTGTTTGAACGTTGTTTTATCGTCTTATCAACAATATATCAACCATATATGGTTGATATATTGTCGATAAGACGTTAAAACAACGTAATTTCAACGTTGAACTTTTAATTTTCATTTTATCGAAGTTGAAATATGAATGATATGTAGTCAATAAGACGTTATAACAACGTTGAAACAACGTTTTCATTGACGTTGTTTCAACATCGTGGTTTTCAACGTCGGATTTTGTTTCCAATTCCACCAAATTTCAACGTTGTTTCAACATTGCATTTCGTCGGTTTGCGACGTTGTTTCAACGTTATTTCAACATCATTGTGCCCACTGGGATCATTTATCAAAGTTTAAAAAAACTGACTTTTGTCCCGTCAATTTTTACGTCAAAAGTTAATTTCAATATGGTTACAAGTTTGAGAAAAATAAAACTTTCTCAAACTTGTAACCATATTGAATGAGCTGCTTGTAAGTTGGCGAATCGATAACATGTAAATTATAGGGTTTTCTACTAAATCTTTTCAACTAAATATTCTTTTTACTAAAGCCGTTGTAGTTCTTATAAGCTTTTTTGAGCTCTTGTTGATATCACAATATGAGTTTATTATTTAATTAAAAAATAAAGTGAGAATCTTTCATTTAGTTTATATTTATTTAAGTTTTTTTATTTATATTTTGGAAATTTAAACATACTATAAACAAACAATAACCCAGTAGGCACAGCGACGTGACAAAAACGTGAATTTCACGTTATTTTGGCACGTGACAATTAGGTGACTTTTTGGTCCCCATGAAATGACCAATTCACGTGATTTATGGACGTGTTTTTCACGTTACTTTTGGCACGTGATATTTAGGTGACTTTTTGGTCCCCTTAAACTGTCTAAAAGACGTGCTTTTTATGTTAATTTTGGCACGTAATATTTAAGCAATAACTATGCTTTATAATTACAATTATAAGTGTTTGGATTTGTGTAAAGAAAAAAAACTCATCGTCGAGGAAATACTTTAATACGTATTAAAATACATGGTTTTATTAGTCAGTATATTAGTTCTTGACATAAAAATTTTTAATTTGTAATAAAAGCTGCACTTTTGTTAAAATATCCTCCTTATATCCAATAAGTAATAAGTACGAAGTCGTAGATCTGCAACTTACGAAGAGCACGCTTCAAACTTATATATCTATTCTCCCATAAAAGCACGCTTCAAACATAATCTAACGAATCAGTCGATATTTTCTTCTATAAGAGCACGCATCAAACTTCATCTAATGAATCAGATTTAGCTGAAAAGAAACGAATAAAATCTTAAATAATAATATGATTATTTAATAATTATCTTAAATCACAAACTTTTAAAACAAATCTTACTTTGAGAGTTGCTAACTACTTTTGGCAACAAGATTTTCTAGTGTGTTATTTGTTTTCTTTTATCTAAATCATTAAATAATTTTAAGAAAACATTTCTACTTACAGTGTAAAAAAATAAAAGTCATTTGCCTTCTAATTTTATACTCTGATTGCTAAAAAAGTAAATAAGTATTTAATAAAAAAAGATGTAACAAAAAAGTCGACAGATGATTAAAAAAAAAGAAGTACATAATAAAAAATACAAGTTTAAAAAAATTTTTTTTATCTATATATATCTATATCTAATATCTATCTATAGATTTATCTATATCTATATCTATATAAAGTTAATAACTGATAGGCGTGATTAGAAAAAGACCTGTACTCACCTTATGTGATAACATCTGTGTACTGTGATAACATGATAATTTGTTTTCTTTGTTTTCCATCTTCTTATATTTGCATCTGTTTCTGCATTAACTTGTTCATACATTAACTCACTAGATGCAAAGGTGACAGCCCACAAAGTTGCTTTAAATGAGTAATCTACAAAGTTTTGAACAGCATTAAATGTCATTTTAGAATGCACACAAAAGTTAAAACAATTTATATAAATGTAATAGTTATCACATAACCACAAAGCATTATAGTGGGGATTTTATATCATGATTTTCCTTATCCATGGTCAGATTTTCACCTTGAGGCGCCTTTTGCTGTGGAAACATTCACCACGGCTAAGGAGCCTCATCTACCCCTAATTATATATAATATATTAAGTATAATACTAAAAATATGTATAATAAAGTATTGTCAAATTAGGTCACCAATAAATACAGAGTGCTGAAAATTCAACTCAGAATCAAGTTGCATTCTCCAACAAGATATGAATTAAATCAAATTCTTACTACAGAGTGCGATCACAATAGTAGACAAAGAGAGGGTAAAGTGAAATTTAAAGTCAAACTTTAAAAGTTAAAAGGTTATTGGGTCTTACTACAGAATGATATTCCTAGGCAATAACATAACAATACCATTGGGTCTTCCTAGTCAATAATATTTTATGCAGAACTTATCATTTGTCATGTAGCCTAATAAATTTAATATTAAATAAGTTATAATAACTTATTTATTATCAAATTAATTACATTGACAAATTTGACAGTCTAAAATAATATACAATATGGTAGAAAAAAAAGTATACCTCGTAGTAGGGTTTGATCTTTTGCGTATTGCAATATGATAATTATCTGCCATAACGTTACACAATTTTGAACTAAGCTTTATAATATATTTATTAAACCTAAATTGATAAAACTTAGTTATAAGATAATATGTTTGGATAAAATATTATATATGTGACATTTTATTTTTGTCAAAAATGCATTGCGAAGTTATAAGATATCTTACGCCCTACTTTTTAAACTAATTATTATAAAATTACAATGCAAAATAATTACATTATTGTAAAAGTAAAATAAAAAGTAATTACAATAATGAATATATAAACTACATATTTCATGTAATCATTATATTTAAAATATCCGGAAAAAATTTACGGAAAATATCCTGAAAAAATTCAGAATATTTCCCCCCTCATTTTTCCCTTAATTTTGCATTCAGCCAAGTTGTTTCTCAATTTTTTAAAAAATTTTCTTAATTTTTGTATGAATGATGACTAAAACAACATAAAAACAAATAGATGAATAATATATACTTGTTATATGTTGTAATATAAGTTGTATGTATGGAACTTGTAATATAAGTTGTATGTATAGAAAACTTTTCGGATATTTGGAAAAAGATAAATTTCAGAAAAATATCTGGTATTCCGGGAATATCCCGAATAAGATAATCCCTGAAACTAAATTATAAAAAAATAGTAAATAAAGAATATCTTTCCAAGTTTCTAATCACAGGTTTTTATTATGAATAAAAAAAGTTCCAAAATACACAATATTTTGGCAACGTAACATTCACGTTTTAATCAAGTAAAATTGTCACCTGGACAAGGTCACCTAAAATATACATGATTGAAACATGAAGAAGGAAATGGGGTAAGAGCAGGCATCAAACTTTATCTAATGAATAAGTCAATATTTTCTCCAATAATAGCTCACAACACCAAATTTAGCTCAAAAGAAACAAATAAAAACTTAAATAATAATATTAATATTAAATAATCATCTTAAATCACAAATTTTTAAGACAAATCTTACATGGTGAGTCACCAACTGTTTTGGCAACAAGATTTTCTGGTGTTGCTATTTCTTTGATCTAAATCATTAAACAATTTTTAAAAAAGCAATGCTATACTTGAGAGAAACTTGCTTTACATATTGGAAGGTCGTCAACATTGAAAGATAAGTAAAATGCAGTTTCAAATACAATAGCATCATAATTATCTTTTTGTGGGGAAAACATCGAACAAATCCGCGTTAATAACCTGTTTTATATTGTACATAATAACAATAAAAGTCATATAATATATATAATAATAATTTCATATAACTCGAATATATATAATCATATAATATTCAAATAATATAAAAAAAAGAAATAAATAAGTATTAACCCTTTTTAACAAGTAAAGCACGAGATCAAGATGTCATATATTATAAAAAGATAAAGTATTTAATAATAATATATACATATATCAATAATAAATAACATAACACATTTATTTATTGATATTATCTTGGATAAATTCTTTAACCTTGTTGATAAAAACCAAATAAAGAAAGAAAATCTATTTTGGGTTTTTATCTAAAAGACTCTTGAGTAATAATGCAGAAGTTCTAGAGACATTATTATTGCTCAAGAATCAAGAATAAGTTCTGCTAGAACTTATAATTTCTCCATGTAGCTTACTTAATTTGATATTAAATTCGTTATAACATAACTTATTTCGTACTAAATTAAGTAAGGAAAATGGACAAATTCGCCAGTCTAAAATATTATATCATAAAGTAGAAAAAAAGCATACCTTGTATTTGAGTTTAATCTTATTTGTGTGGCAAATAGGGACGGCAAATAGGGTACTAATTTATTTAACTTAATTTGATATAATTTAGATATTAGATATTACAACTTAAATGCATCGCGTTAAAAGATATTATATAGACCAATTTTTTTTTTTTAATTATGATAATACTACAATAAAAATTAATTATATTATCATAGAAGTAAATAATTATAACTAATATAATGAATACAAAAACTATACTATAAAAAAATAATTAATATAATAAAAAATATTATTTCACATTTCTTATGCCAGTTTTTTTTTAAAATAAAAAAAGTTCCGAAAGACGAGATATTTTGGCACGTAACTTTCACGTGACTTTCACGTAAAATAGTAACCTGGACGAAGTCACCTAAAATACACGTGATTGAAACGTGAATAAAACGTTGCGTGCCTACTGGGAATGTTATGATTCCACATAAAAGCGTTATATAAACAACTCATAATTATTGAGTTGTTAGACTAATTATTAATTAGTTACCAGTCTAAATGTCCTGAAGTCCTAAAGCATGGTTTAAACAAATAATAACTTTATTTATCTAATTAAAGGCATGATAGAACTATTATTGTTATTTAATACATAACAGCTGAACGAAAGTTAAAAAAAAACATAGCGAATGCGTAACATGCAATTGGCTATTCCACGTTGTACAAAAGGTTTAATATAAATTTCAAATCCTAGAAAAAAACAACTAAATGTATCATTCAAAAGTTAAAGGTTTGTAGTTTCTAAAAACATGTAACATGTAGAACTGGTTTTCAAAGAATTTTAGGATTTGATGCTTAAAATTTAAACAAAATTTTAAAAAGACTTCAACTTTAAATTATTTTTCTAGTAAATCATTTTGAAACCCTTTTTTTTGAAACTTTTTTAAATTTCTATGTAGATATGTCACACGCAAAATATAGATGGGGCTCTTGCTTTTCAAATTGAAAATTTATTATAATAATTAAATAGTCTTTCATTGAAAAATTTCTATTTGGTGTTCTTTAAGTTTGTCACGCCGTGACACTAATAGTAACATTTTTCATTCTAGCGTAAGAATTTTTATTTATTTTAAATAAATGTTTATAAATTACTTGTAACTAAAATAGGGCAATAAATATCAACAGATATTTAAATTTAAATATTTTTAGTTTTTGTGTTATGTGTCTTGAGTTTATATCACGTTGTGACAACACGGCGTGACATTTTTTAAAATTAAATTAAAATTAAAGACTAATATTTATAAAAATGTTACGCAAAAACATGTTGGTTTAACATTTGTAGTATTAGTATTGTTTTTTATTTATGGATAAGTTTTGAAACTTCCTTTAATATAACTAACATTTTTTTTATTAAACATGTAGGTGTACCTGTAAATATGTAGACATATTTTGCGAACACCTTTGTTATTTAGTTTTTCTTAAATTTTGTCGCGCGATTGCTGAAGTTATTTTGAATGTTTATTGTTTATACAATTCTTATAAAAAGTAAACTTTCACAAACAAATTGTATATTTCTACGTTGAAAGTAATGAAAATGCCTCCGACACATGCTGAGCGCCAGAGAAAGTATAGAGAAAGACAAATGCAAAAATTTGGTCCGGATTTTATAAAGGAAAAAGACTCGATACGGAAAAAGTAAAAACGAAATTCTAATGTTGAATTAGCACGTTTAAAGGGCAAGTTAATAAAAAAAAAGAGTAGATTTTCTTCATCTAAAATAACATCTAACATCTCTACTGATTACAATGAATATAAGTGAAGCATATCAAATATTTAAAAACGAACACACTGATTTTTCAATCAGTAAATCCAAGTTTGCTAGTTTGAGCCCAGGCCATATGCTTTTAATAAGCTTAATGCCTAGAAATGTTTGTTCATGTCAAAAAACATGAAAACATTATCTTGTCACTCAAAACATTACATTTCATCGATTTAAATATTCCCCTTTATTCGCATGCTTTACCAAATACTTTAGTGTGTGACGAGAAAAATGATAATTGTTTGAATAATCTTTGTAAAGCTTGTAAGGACGGAAAGTTATTTCTCAAAACATACCAATTAGATTAAAAAAACCACGATAAATCAATTACCTGGTACTTTTGGGTGAAAGTTACGCAACTTAATGGAACTAAGTACCTCGAACAAGCAATAAAAAAAGAAAAAGCCATAATTTTGTATAGCAATGATTGCAAAATGCTCCCCAAATTTCTTTTGCATTATTTTATAAAAGGAAAACAATCAATGAGTTATAAAAACCAATAAAAAGTTTTAAAAAGCAATCTTGATTCAGTTTTGTTACAAGTCGACTTTGTTACAATGGACTTTCTCCATTGATATATTAATGTGGTGTCTCCATTTAAATTTATAAAACATTTTAAAAATGTTATGAAACTATTATAGCACCTTTTAAGAATCCAAGGCATAATAAAAAAATATTTCAAAATATCTACAAGAGCTGAACTACTGTCATTTCTTCTAATGACGGAAAATGCTAGATAATTTTTGTCACGTCGTGACGCAACCTTTTAATGCGTATACCTTAAAGTCTATAAATTATTAAAACAAAATAATTTTGTTTTTAGAAACTGTAATGTATATGAAAATTTTTTAGTATCTTTAATTTTTAAATTTTAATAGCATAATAAGCAAAGTAAATTTAAGCGTTTGCATATTATGCATGCACTTAATAACAATTAGTTTACGTATTAGTTAATATCTATCAAATATTTATAAAATATTTATCAAATTTGATAGTTAATTTTTTTATCAACCATAAAGCGCTGTTGTTTACTGTAATTTTTTCAATATCATCCCTTTTAAACGATCTGAAAGTGTTTTTATTTCTGGACCTTAAGTAACTCGACTGTGAAAATTGCAAGCTTTCTTTTGTATTTCCCAAAAAGTTTCAGGATTTAAAAAAAAATTTTCACGGCAAATAATTAATATATATATACAATACATAAACTGCACACTGAGCCAAGAGATATTTCATACATGACAGTGGCTTAATATACACATAATCCGATTGTTCCACTCCTTTATAACACAAAATATTTACAAATTCATATCAATCCAGCCATCCCAACCATCATATTTCTATGAGATATTTAGCGTTTTATTAGTTAATAGAAACCGTTTTAGATATATGATTCATTTACATTCATATACAAAATAAAGCTATTATTTCTAATATTCACAAAACATTTAAAAATTCTGGATTTAAGGCAGTTCACGAATCAAACAAATAAACACAACAAAGAAAAAAAAAATTTCCTGATTTGGTATTTTTGATATTACACCAAGACTTAACGAGCTTTTCTAGCAGCAAAGTTGGAAGTTACAACATTGTAATTAACTTTCTTCGCAAGATCTGTTTCAATTGAAAGGATAAGACAGTCGTTAAGATGATCCTGTCCCATGGCAGTTCTTAGAGAGTTCTTGACGAGAGATAACTTACTAAAATATCTCTCGCCTTCAGCCATTGATACTGGCAAAGTAAGAAAGATGCGAAGACAGATGTATACCAAGAGAATATTTCCTTCAAATCCCTTCACATAAATGCTATTCAGAAGATCTAAGGGTCAATCATTTGTCAGTAGATGGCATCGAATAGACGAAAGGTGGCGGAACTCATCAATAAATTTGTCTTCACTAAGATTTGGATTTGGATACAGAAGTACGAGATCTTTAACATTAGATGATGGTAATAAAGTAAACAATTTTAATTTCTTTATTGGATGTTTTCAATTGTTTATTTGGCATACTAATAACTTTTTTATTTATTTTGTCATCTGATGATGCCCCATAAACCTCTCCAATAAACAGTAAAGTATTTTGCCAGGAAATAGGTGCATGATTTTGTTAAAAGTGTGAGAATCTTATAAAGATTTAACACTTTTAGAATACGCAAAAAATAGTCATAGTAATTTTTTTTTTCTGCACACTGTAGGCAGGGCCACTGAAAGCTTTCATGACGCCTTGGGCGTACCAGCAATTAGGCGCCCCAATAAGCATTTATATTTTTAAATTCAAAGCAAGTCCACGGTAAACTGCTTCCGTTAAAATGTTACGGGATTCAATCAGATTTATAAGCGATCTTTGTGATGTACAAATCCATGTTAAGACTTTGATATTAGATTGTGCACAGTGATTCATGATCCAATCTATAATAATTCTCTCCGTCACTTTGCACGAGGTGAGAGACACCAGCTTGTAGCTATATGTCTTGACTTTGTTTTCCTTTTTTGAAGGTAGGTGTAACGTTTGATTTGCTTTGAGATTTAACACTCCTTTGAGAGTTATTAAATCTTAGCAAATAAAGTTGTTAATAAATTTTTTTCTGAATAATCATGAAAGCATTTACGAGGCTTATGAGTAAAATATTTTGTTTGGACAAGACCTAGTGTCTTCTTCATTATCGTCAATATACTTCGGTCGTTCGGAAATTTCGTTGAACTCTCTTATAAAAAAAAGTAAAAAATTATTTTTTTTTAACTTTATTTTATTACATATTCAAAATAAATTCCATCATTATTTATACAAATATGCATACTTTCAAGCCATTTGTCAAATGTTTTTTTATACTTTTCTTTCGCTATACTTTAAAGTAGCTTCGTTATGCGATTTTTTTGACTTTCGTCAGTATCATATTCAAGATTTTTTTTTTATGAAGTCGAATAGCCATTAATCGGATGGAGCTCAGTCTGTTGAGTATAGCGAGTGTCAAACTATTGTGATTCCAGCTTGGTTAAGACAATTTGTGACGTTTAAGTTACATAGAGTCGAGCGTTACCGTTGAGAAATTTAAATATTTGAGTGCCTGTTTTAGGTCTTCGCTTATTTATTTTGCATATAAGAGGTTTCAAGAAATTTCTTATATAATATTGACTACTAATGGTGTTTCTCTTTTCAACATAACCCAAATAAACAACACCTGTTGTTTTGAAGAAGATGAAGAACATGTTTTTTGGCTTAAATCTGTCGCACCTTACAATAGTTCTTGGAGTTTCACCTTCATCAAACTAACTAGAGTTGTGTCCAGCTTTTCTCAAATAAAACCATGAGTCTCCCCATTTAATGATATCACATAGCTTTCAAGGACCGTTTCTGAAAAGGGCTATATTTTCCATACATACCACAACTCTATTTTTGCGACTTTGATCTTTTAACTCGTTGGGTATCCAAGGTGATGTTTGTTTTCTTTTTTTAAGAGCGTTTTGAATAATTTCGTTGATTGTAAAACAATTAATCGATGTCAGGGCTTTGATTATATCATGTGTTGCATGAGGATTTTCGTCAATAATGGCTTGCACACGTTCAATATTCTCAGTTGAATACGTATTTTGAGGGTGCCCTGAAAAAAGATCATCATCAAGACTCTCATCTCCAAGTAGACTACAGTATTTAAAGACTCCGTCTTTAAATACTGTAGTTCACTTGGCAACTGTTTTATATTTTGATTATCATGAACTAAAACCAATTCATCGTTTATGGCTTGTGCTAAAACTCCGAGTAGAGCACGGGTTTTAATATTATTATTATTATCATTATTGTTATTGTTATTATTATTATTATTATTATTGTTATTATTATGTATTTCACCATAAAGAAAAATTTACAAAATTATTTATCATAAAATGTAAATATACGGTTGAGGCAAGAAAAAGACAGTTTTATCGCCAAGCCCCTTTAAAATGTTATTATAAATAAACAATTATGTTACATCTTTAAATTACACTTTTTCGTTATATCACAATGTAATATATGCAAAAAATACATATATAGATACAAATATAAAAAGATTCTATTATTATTATTTTTAACTTTTATTCATTAAGATTTCAAATATATAAATAGGAGATAAAACATGAACAACAAAAAAAGGGAAGTTTGGAGCTAGTATTATGAACAACATTTATATTTTATAACGTTTACTTCATATAAAATAAATTCTTTCAGAATTTCTATTACACAAAACACAAAATTATAGTATAAAAATTGAATATGATATATAAGAAGTATATTAATAATAAATAAATAAATATAAGAATAAATTTTAAAAAATATAAGAAATAAATTTTTTAGAAACTCAACTATACAAAACACAAAGTTATAGTATAAAAATTGAATATAACATACAAGAAATATGTAGGTACTCACTTAATTACACATTTCTAAACACACATTTTATAAAACATATTATTGTAACAGTTGTTTATAGTTCAGATTTATTAAGATTCAGATCAAGATCTTTGTAGCAGAATAATTGGTTTTTTGTTGAATTTATGCTCAATACTCAAATTTTTCCATTTTTAAATTTTTCCTTTAAACGCGATTAATAAAATTCAAATAGTTTTTTTTAATAAACATTTAAAATATTTCAACAAGTACTTAAAATGTTCATAATTAAATACACTATTTATTTGATATATATTGATAATATATGAATATTTATTTTTTTCCTGTCTTATTTTAACTTTATAGAACAAGTTCTACGAACTTTTTTAACGACCTAAGTAAAAATTAAGTCCAACTTTTTTCTTTTTAGTTGGTCCCCACCGACCAATGTAAAGAGAAAAATTATTCAAACAATAGTTCTTTGTTAATATAAATAAAATTAACTTGTTATGCACATTACCAAGTAAATTCAGTTGATGCCTCATCAGTAGAACCAATTTTTTTTAATTTTTTGTATATAAAATCTCATGATAGTTTTTTTTAGTCTTTTGTCTTTTGGCACCCTTATTATCTTGGCGCCCGGGGCACGTTTTCCCCTTTCGCCCCCCCTCTTAGTGGTCCTGGACAGATTGATAAAAACTCTTTGATGCACTTTCGAAATCTCTTGTCAGAAAAAAGTGATTGGAATCTTTTATTACAATCACAAGAAGCAAATGCTGCATGTGAACTTCTTTTAGCGCAGTTTTGTAAATACTGCGTATTTTGTAAAATATGATTTGGCATTTCCATTAAAAATAATTATTCTAAAGATCTATTTTAAACCCTCAGATGACTAAAGGTTTGCATAAATCATCCAGGATGGAACAAAAGCTTCATGAAAAATGTTAAAAACATCAAACGTGTAAAAATGAAATAAAATACAAAAATTATAAAAAATGTTTGTAAAAGCTAAGAAATACGCAAAAAAAAAAAAAAAAAAAGTATATTATGTGAAGATATTGGGAAAAACCCATGGAAACAGACAAAAAATGTGGAAATTGATTAAGCAAATAATTGATGGGAAAATGATTAATATTAAAGAAGCCATAGTTGAAAAGCTAAACATTTGTCTTGATATTAGGCTAAAGTTGGCTGATAAAATTCCAAAAAACACCACAAATTTCGAATCCTATGTGAAATCAACAAATATATCTATGAAAGTGATTAATTTAACAGAATAAACATACGTGAGTTGCGAAATGCTTTCAATAGTCTGAAAAATAATAAATCTGCTGGCTTTGATAAAGTTAACGTTAACATAGTTAAAGCAATCTTTGATATTATTGAGCCATCTTTATTTCACATTTTTAGCCTTTTAGTAAAATCAGGTATTATACCTGAGAAGTTAAAAATAGCTAAAGCAGTTAAAAATAGAAGTTAAAAATAGCTGATCATTTCACTTGCAATGGGTTATCATTGGTAAGAGGGAATTATTTTCCTTATAGGTATTATTGTTGCTAATGTGTCTGAAGGTTTACTTGTGACTGTTACCATAAGTTTTTCAGTTTTGTTTAATTTTTTTTAAAGTTCTCAGAAATTTTTATTTTAAAGATTGGTCCAAATTAAATTTAGGTCAATTCAATTTATACTTAGTCAAATATGAAAATCTGAGAGTATAATGTCATACTCTCAGATTTTCTGGGAAAGCAATCTTTTTATATATTGACAACTTGACCACGGGTGTTTAGATGTTTTGACAATTGTAAACATTTTTTAACATTTCAGAAATGCTTTAAAAATTACTGTTTTAAATTAAATAACCATGAATTTTATGAATAACCTCGAACGGTTGATTTTTTCTAAAGTTTTTGTATTAACCAAAGTAAAATATTACTTTTAATGATTGTTTCAGCTAATAAAAAAAGGTATTTCTAAAATCACACCTAGGTGTGGTTTTAGAAATAGTTACTTCTAAAACTGGTGATAACACAAATATTTCTAACGATAGATCTATTTTTGCCCTAGCATGCTTCTTAAATTTATCAGAACGTATGATGTATGATATATTAATTATTTTAGGTGCCCTAAGAAGTCCTTACAGTCTTATCACCAAGAGCATTTGAAAGCAAATTCACGCCTTCTTCCTTCCCGCAGTGGGCCCGCATCGTCCGGAGGACGTCCGCTGGACGTCTCATGGATGTCCAGACGTCCGTAAGACGTTCGACGGACGTCTCCCGGGCGACGCATGCCCACTAAGACGTTGTTAAACTTGCTAGACTTAATAATTATTGCCTTAATAGACTTAATAATTATTTAACTGAGAACAATATACTACATAATTAACATTTTGGGTTTAAAAAAATTACCCAACGGATTATGCAGTAATTGAACTAATAAATTATAAACTCCATGGGTTCAATAATAATTGTTATACATTAGAAGTTTTTATTGATCTTTCAAAAGTATTTGACACAGTTAACAATAACATGCTAATAAAAAAAGAGTAGATCTTTATAGAGTCTTAAACAATAAGATCTTAGACAAAATTTTCAAACTCTACTGTATACGCCTCTTATCACACATAATAACTAAAATCCTCCTCAAATTCCACCTCTTAATGACAAGCCTAATTCACTTGTTATTACATCAATTGATATTATAAATTGCATCTCACTATTAAATAGTAATAAGTCCCAAATATAGCTGGGGGTAAGTCTGAACACCTTAAATACTCTCGTAATAACAATCTTTTTTTGTGGCTCGCTAAATTTATAACAGCACTATAACAAATGGAAAGGTACCAAACGATCTATCAACTTCAACAATTATTCCACTTCTTATAATAAATTACTTAATAATCCAGATAATTACCGAGGAATTAGTATTTTACCTATCTTTACTAAACTTCTGGAATATCTCATACTACTTACATGTCCTAGTTTAACAGATAACCATTCCCATCAATTTGGTTTTAAAAAAAAACAGCTCTACACTCCACGCAGAATTTTTATTTAGCAAAACTGTTAAGCACTATAAAAATAACACGCCTTTATATATGTGCAGTTGAGATGCATATAAAGCTTTTTGATACTTGCAACTGGGGTTTGCAATTTGAGAAGCTCTATTTTCAAAAAAAACTCTCGTTGTCTGTAGTAAACACAATTTTATCGCTTTATCTTTCTGGTACTGAAAAACATATCCTATCAAGAAGTTACCTCAAATCAATTCAGTCTGTCACAAGGGGTGCGACAATGAAATAGTCTCAGAATTTAAAGTAGTATTCAACAATAAATGGCATTTATACTGGTGTAATTGCATATGCAGATATGTAAATTTGCTAAGTCCTACAATCTCTGGTCTGCAAGAACTGATTAACATATTTCAAACATACGAAGTAACAAATAATATCAAGCTAAACACCGAGAAAACGGAATTTCTAATTTTTGGAAAAAGCAATATTTCCAACAACAATAAAAGAACAAAAAAGGACAAGGGAAGGGAGTTATCAGAAAAGGACATCACTTTATATAATTTGTAAACATGTGTTTTTATGAAGTTAACGTAAGGGAATGTTTTTATTTATCGTAATATAGGAAAGTAATTCGTGTTGATAATTATTTAAATTTTATTTATGTATATATATATTGAATATATTACAATTAATTATATATAGCTCAACCCTTGGTAGTTTCTCGTATCATATATATCATTAGTTGATCTAATGATATATATGATACGAGCTTGAGTAGCTATTAATAATGATTGTCTAAAGCGAATATTACAAATGTTTGTCCAAAAGGAATTGGTTGTGCAGCAATCAAATATATTGAATATATTACAATTAATTATATATAGCTCAACCCTTGGTAGTTTCTCGTATCATATATATCATTAGTTGATCTAATGATATATATGATACGAGCTTGAGTAGCTATTAATAATGATTGTCTAAAGCGAATATTACAAATGTTTGTCCAAAAGGAATTGGTTGTGCAGCAATCATTACATAAAGCATATTTTTTAACTATTTTTTCAATGTGTAGCAAAAGTGTCAAAGATCATTGTTGTCTGTATATTGAAAGATAGATAAAAATAGTCTTCTAAATTCGCTTATAAAATCTTAAAATAACGCAAATCCGTTTGAGAAAAAAGCTGATAGTGAAAAAAAAGTCCATAAAATATGGAATGAGATCAAGGAAAAGCAAAATTTGGAGATTTAAGTAAAGCCTTTGATCCAAAATTATACCTCAATGGTCACGACATCCTAAGCACAGTTCAAATTGAGACGAAGAAGGCCAACACTCATGCTCAAGACACAATCAAAGCAGAGATCGTTGTTTTGAATAAAGAAATAGTTGCTATGAAGAGCAGAAAAAGAAGTGGCTTATGGACCGATGCTGAAGAAGAAACCATTAAAAAGAAAAAGGTCCAGGAGCTCACGAGTAATCTAAACAAGTTAATTGGCAATATGAAGTAAAAACAAAAATTAAGGGCTGAAAATAAAACTGTCATAAATCAGGTAATATTTATTATACCATATAATAATAAATAACGATAACAATATTGTAGAAAATGAACATTAACTATTTTATATAGTTCTTTTGGTACTATAGGTTTTCGCCAACCACCCGGAAGTGAAAAAAGCTCTTAAAGTACGTGACAAAATCGGTCGTCCTACTATTGAGGTAGAACAACCTGAGATATTGCGTGTTATCATTAAACTTGCTGAACATGGATCTGCTGCCCACAAGAAAAGACAATTTAAAGTTGAAAAATGAACTATATTAGGTCTCAATATAACTTTTTAGCCTCTGACTTATTCATGATAACTTTTTAATTACTTTTAAAGAGCCTTAAATTGTTGGATGAGCTTGATGCTGAGCTCAAAAAGAGAGATTACAATTTTAGAAGAAGTGCTTTATATACTTGTTTGCTCCAAAAAAGGAGCAATTCGCTTGAAAGAAACACGTCCACACGGTTTCAGTCAAGTTGATGCGGACTCAAAACGACCTACATTCAAGTTACGTGGATGGTCCATTATGTACAGCAGCTATAAAGAATGTGGAAGACGCTTGCTCTTTTTTGGGCTCCAAGGATATGTACATTATAAGTCAAGATGATAAAGCTTGGATCCCTTTTGGAATCACCGCTGCCAACAAACAAGCTCCTACATTGATGCATATGGATTGGGATTTAAACGACTTTTGACTCTGCCAGAGTTTAATTCTATCACAAAAGATCCTTTGACCAAGTTGGTCAAGCTAGTGGTTGTCTTCAGTGTTGATGGTGAACCAGATGAAAATCTAGGATACGCTAAAGTCATCGAAACTGATATAGCCTTCTTTTTCAAATTTTTTATTGCGATCTATCAATATAATTATGTTTATTCTAATTTGAATATTTGTTTTGTTTACAGCAATTCATCATTTCCTTACAAATAATTTGGATGCCTTATTCATTATGATGAATGCGCCAGGAAGGAGTGCTTTCAATCGAACCGAGATTAGAATGACTCCACTGAGTAAAGAGTTGGCGGAATTGATCCTACCTCATGATCATTATGGACCTCATCTAGACTCAAAGGTATTCAAATTCATTTTTAATATCAACTGTTTATCAAATTACAATATATATACAAGGCTTAAAGAGTTAATTATCAGCATAGCAACTTATATTTAAGGCAGGAGTAGAGCTGTGCCTCGGTTTTTCAGGTCTGACGATTGACCAGTTTCCGACGGTGGCCGAGCATATCAATCCAGAAAAAAAGACGGAGCTCAATGTCCATCATCTCTTATCAAAGGATCAGGACTGATTTGCCTGTCATGTGCGCACCAGTCAATATTTCACGCAAATTGTGAAATGCGAAGATCCCGGATGTTGCGCTTTGAAAAGGAGCTCTTACTTCCATGTTTTTTCTGGTCGATTTTTGCCTCCACCAATTCCAATAAGCCAGTCAGAAGATGGCTTAAAAGCTTTATCCATTTCAGACGTCGCCAGCAAGAATCGTGTTCCTTATGTATTTTTTCTTATCGCTTCCAATATTTAGAGCACCATTCCTCAATCAGTGAAATCATTCAAACCTCCTCCTTACGATCTATTTTGTCCCTCGGTGCAATCAAATTTGTTTCAGAAAATCTGCAAGTACTGTAACTTTTACATTGCCTCCCAAGTCATGTTTAAATGCATGTCAACTTTACTCATTCCAATGTTATTAACCGAATGGCTATTACTCCTCTGCAAGTCAGGCCTGTTTGCATTGCCGCTAAGCGCAAAAGAGAGTTAATGGCCGTAGTTGCAGTAGAAGAGAACGCGGCCTTTGCTGAATGGTTCAATGAGGACGAAATCGAAACGGAGGGCTTTTATATTCCGAATCATTCAACTATTTCAGACGAACCAGGCTCCTCTTTTCCAATCATATCAATTGACGATCACTTAAAAAATCCTTGGATAGATAATGAATGAGGCAATTTCCATGATACACTTTGATTAAATTTAATATGTCGGATAAGACGAAAGTAATATTAAATAATTTTTTATTTTTTTAAGAAAGGCAAAAGAACAAAGACATACGTAGAAATACCTAATCAGATTCTGAATGATACTTATAGGGTTCGGGGTCAACTTTAAGACGTTCTTTTTAAGGTTGGGGGGGAAGAGGTTAAGAAAAAAGGACAATTTGTGATAAAGGGAAGGGGGGGGGAGAGGGTCAAAAAATGCCTAATAAATGGTGACGTTCTTTATGGGCGGCCCCAATCGACAGTGTGATTCGTTACTGCCAGCCTTCAACAATAGTCCATTTGTACAATACCTTAACTGTGCCAAAGCTAGTTTATGGTCTTGAGCTTATGATATGATATTAGTTTTCTTAGCAAAATAGACGCTGTTGGAAGAGCAGTCTTAAAATTATTTTTCTGTATCTCGAAGTGCAGTAAAAATTACCTAAGCTCATTTTTTAAAATTGAGGATATTTTAACTTTTCTGCTTAGAAATAAAGTAAACTTTTTTATCAGGCTGTTAAAAAATCAAACTGATAATCAATCAATTACAGGCAATACATAATAAAAAATTCTTTACAAATGAAGTGTTTAAAGCCTGCAACACACATTTTGATTGAGGAGAATGTTCCGAGATATCTGATCCAATAATTAGTGGAAATCACACCGGCTGGTTATTAGCATTTAATGCTAACAGCTGCGATAGCCGTGTCATTTTAGCCGATTTTAATTTAATTGATGACTATTTTATTATAATTTATTTTACCTGTAATTTATTGCCGGGTAATAAAGAGAAAATATAATCTAATAACAATAACTGACCCTGATTTAAAAATTACCCGCCAAATAGAAAACAATACATAATAAATAAAGCTAATGAAACTAATGAACACATTGTAACTTGCGGTGTTACACAAGAATCAATTTTAGAACCACTATTATTCCTAATGTATATAAATGGTTTATATTTAACATCCAAAATTTTAAATATTATTTTGTTTGCTGACAACTCCAATATATTTTACTGAAACCATAGTCTTAAAAAAGTTTTTAAAATATTGAATGAAGAATTCAATATTTTTTTAAGTTTTTAAAGAATTGAGGGAGTAAAATATTAAATGAAAAATTAATGAATGGATTAAAAGTAATAAACTTTCATTAAATATAGAGAAAGCTAAATTTATATCGTTCCACAACCTAGTAAAGGTGACCAGCTTCCTTTAATATTACCCCACCTGTGTATGAATAATACAGTTGTCAGGAGAGAATCAACTGTTAACTTCCTTAGATGAAATTATATTATAAAAATCTCATATTAAATCTATTGAAAATAAAATCTCCAAAAATATTTCTCTGCTCTATAGAGATAAACAATTTTTATTATTGAGCCTTTAAAATGTGTATTTTATTTATTCATAGTTATCTTTCCTATTGCAATATTGCATGGGGAAGTATTGCAATATTGCATGGGGAAGTACCAACTATGGAAAACTAAAATAAAAGTCATGGTAAACAAAAACATGCATGCAAGATTACATTTGGCGTCAACAGAACTGTTAACGAAGAATCTATTTTAAAGGAACTTAATGCACTCAATGCTTATAAGTTTAATATATACCAAACTATGCTGTTTATGTTTGAACCAAAACATGGTTTATCTCCTATTACCTTTTACTCTTACTTTACCAAATTTACTCATAAATACCCCACTAAACTTAATGATAAAGCTGTTATTCCAAGATCTTATTTAAAACTCAGTTCATTTTAAATCCAGTATCGTGGACCATTTCTATGGAAAAATTTCTTTCAAAGTATTATTAAAACTAAAACTCTTCTAAACTTCTCTTTAGAAAAATTCAAAAGAGAATGTAAACGTGTTTTATAAGAAAAAATTTTGAATTTAAATCTTTTAAAACAAGATCAAAAACTAAAATAGCCATATAAATCACGACTTATTTTTGTCTTTAATGGAAAATTAATTCACATACAAATATAATGGGAAACTATTGATCTTTATATTTGTCTGTTGTCAGAAAATATAAGGTATTAGTTCTTAACAATCTACAAGCCAACACTCCCCTTCCTTGTATGCTTTTGGGTAACCCACTTATAAATACTTTTCTACGTAATTTTAAATGCTTCCTTACCTGACATTATTTGAATCTAATTTTGGTTTGCTAAAAATATATTATCAAAAGAAAGCGTAACACCATCGTTATTTAGTCATAAGAATATCTTTATCGTTACTATGATTAACGTCAACAAAATTTAACATAATTATGGATTCTGGGTCATTTCACCAAACTACTATATTTTTATTTTATCGTCTGACCTTTATTTCGTATTCAAATAAAAAAATTACGATATTGTTTATTTTCAATGTTTTATCATATTGTTTAGCGTTTATAATATCTGCGAAGAGTTCAGAGTAAGTATAAACACACAAATGTTTGGAGTTTGCTCCATGTCTGGAAGTGTCGCTGGTAGAATTTTATTTTAATTTATTTTATTTATTAATATTTTTTTCACTTTTTGTTTGATTGTTAATTTTTTAAATAGGAATATTAACTAACGGCGATAATGTAAAAGAGGCTCGGCGATAAGACACTTTATATCTTCGCCTTTCTCCGGCTATTTAATTTATATTTATCTCATTGTTGTTATTATCATACGACAAAGAAAATCAAAAAAAAATTAATAATAATAAAAATTAATCTAAATGTTTGGGAAATGAAAATCCCAAGGTAAACTTTGATATCATGTATTGAATTTTCCGGGAAATTATTTCTTTTTATCACCCAAATTATAGGTAAAAAATCGAAGTGTATAATAATATAAAACAAATAGTTTATACTATTAGTCTAAAGTGTAATTTTAAATTCTTCCTAGAATGTTTTTTTTCAAATTTTTTAATACCATTCTTTGTACTCTAGTATTCCAGAATTAAAAGGGCTGGTTTAAAATTGCCAATTTATATAGTTTAGTTTAGTTATTTCAGTGGTTACTAATTTAAAATATTAACAACTATCCGTAAGAATTTTTAAAAGTTTGAACAATAAAAAACTGCGTTTGCTACTTTTTCTTTAAAATTATCAAAACAAGATATAACAATTTTTCAACGAGGGCGTGCTGCATCATGTCCCTCTGTACTGACAGTCTTCGATATTCTTGCACATCTAGCATACCGTATTCATTCATATCAATATTCATCCAGCTGATTTTTAAACTTGTTAACCGAGGTCGCATTGATTACTATTTGCGATAATGCATTCCATTGGGACGTAGCACGGATTGTTTTATACTGCATAAAAAGAATGAATATTTACAATGCACAGGTTTTTTGCTATATTATAAATATTGTATCTAAGAGAAACAAAATTTGGTTATAGATTTTCGCAATCGGAATCTTGATGAATCAACTACTACAACTGTATATAAATGCAACAAAATTGTTACTAAAAAAAAAGCATCCAACAAGTCAAACAAGCGGAGATCGTGAAGCTTTGATGAGAAGCTGTTTTCATAAAAGCCTTAGGGAATATCATTCCACTTGTTACTAGGCAATGATGTTTCCCCAAAAAATATTTAGGCAACATATGCTTAATCACTATTGTAAGCTGTTGATCTTGTAAATCCAATTGGATGGATAAAGAACTATTTGTAAAAGTAATTCAACAATATATATCATAAGCGTTCTCTTCAAAAGAAAGCCCACCTTTAATTAAATTCCATTTCATTCTTTTCTTAATTATGAGAACCACTTATCTATAAAATTCCATGATTTTGCAAATAATAATGGTGTTACTATTCTTACTATAAAAGCTCTTGATCTTGCATAGTAATGGTGTTACTATTCTTACCGTAGAAGTTCTTAATCTCTAGTGACAAAATGCAGTCATTAGATAACTCTGTATTTGCTCCATTTAAAGTTAATTATAATGATGCAGTGAGGTCTTGGCTTTTGCTCTGGAGTGCCAATTACAATTTACGCATTCGCATCTTGTGTTAATATTGCATATAAAAAAGCTTTACTATCACAAACATTCAAACAGATTTAAGGATTTTTTTCCTACGACAAAAATGTATCTTCAGAATCAGATATTTTATGTAGCGTTGTTACGGATAGAAACGGTCCAAACACATATCAAACAAACACTGGAGAAATTCTGAACGCCAAAAATCTAATACTCTCGCGAGAAAACCTCAAGAGCTTTTTGTCTGAGTACAAGAGAAATCAACGATTCTGAAATTGTAAATTTTGTAAGCTCTTTTTGAAAAAAAAAAAAAAAAAGAACTTCCAAAGACCGCTGAATAAAAAATTGAGAAAAAACCTCGTGAAAAAGCTAGTAGAATAACAGTGGTACATGCACTAACATAAATATATAGAAGTCTTGTTTTTGAAAGGGGTTTAATACGTGATGAACATGATTCCAATTCTTGGTTGCAACATTACAGTTAAAACTTTTGAAAAAACTAATAAGTCTCGCTTCGTTAATTTATAAGAAACTAATAAACTCAAAGAATTTATAAGAAAGATTTCAAATCTTAAAATAAGTAAAAAATACAAACTTTAAAATTTTAGAATTGTGCTTAATTAAAAAATGTGTTATACATATATATATATATATATATATATATATATATATATATATATATATATATATATATATATATATATATATATATATATATATATATATATATATATATATATATATGTATATATATATATATATATGTATATATATATATATATATATATATATATATATATATATATACATATATATATATATATATATATATATATACTCACACAGCAAATATTCATATTGAATTTTCAAACATATTAGTTGCAAAGAAATATATAAATAGATATAATTATATGAGATGTAATATAATAAGATAACTATATGTGATGCCATAAAAATCTTCTTTTTTTTAATTTGTAAATAAAAAAAATAAAAAAATAAAAAAAACAACCATTTATTAGAAACTTGAAAATAAATCTAATTTTTTAGATAAAAAAAATAAAATAAAAAATATATTTCACCATTATTTACTTTCAAAAACAAATAAAAAATAACACTAAAAATAACACTAGAATCTCTACAACTAACCATATACATTTAAAAAATAAATTCTCAATTATCTAAACACTCAGCAACATGCAGTTGCAGACTATCTAAATCAGGAAAACCTTGCATACACTTGGGGCATTTTCGTTCCTCTGAATGATAATATGCTCTTTGATTATTACCATTTTAAAAGGGCGTTCTTCTGTTAAAATAGTTTGATTCATCATTATAATAACTTTGATTAGTCTCATAGGAATGATTATTAGATTCTTAAATTTCCGAACGGAACAGACTTGACGGAGTTGAGATAGTGTGGATTAGATTAATTAAATCTACCTGTCGTAGAAGGGTTATTATAATATTGCTGAACATCTGACAATAAGCCGCTTGTGAGATGTTTAATTTCTTCTTTTAATCTTGCATTCTCAAGAATATGTTCATCGAGCAGCTCATTACTCCTGCATAAGTCTTGATGGATTTTCTCTCGCGCAGCCCTTTCAGCTCTAAAATCATCTTCATAGGCATCCATCTAAACAACAGTGCATATATAGAATATATACTTAACTTATGGCTCAAAAATGTTTAAGATTTTTGGGTACAAGCTTATACTTTCAGGTCGCTCGTCTCGGAAATCCCGGTCATTTTTCTATCTCGGAATACCGAGAAAATAAAGATCGATACTTTTTTCCAGTGAGGAAATCCAGGTTTCGCGTTTTTTGTAAAATCAAGACCCGAATTATTTAGACTTATTTAAACCGTTTATACTCATTTTCTTATAATAATTTGCGATAGATAAATAATTTAATAGGTTTATTATATTAAATGATTGTTTTTAATATATTATAGTAAAATTTGCTACAACTTATACACTATTAAAAACGAATTCGATATTCAAGCACTTATTCGGGTCAGGATTTAAAAAAAAAACGCGAAAACTCGGATTTGCTCACTGTAAAAAAGTTTCAACCAAAAATAAATGTGAAAATATAAAAACAGAGATTACTGAAAATTATTGAAAACCTTCAAAATTTAAGCTTTCGTTTTTTAATGAGAGAAGAAACAAAACGTTTTTGAGTAATCAAGAGTACTCAGCATAAATTGTCTCACGAGGAACTATTTTTCACGTATTTCTCCAAAGGAAACAGGTGAAAAATAAAAATTTCAGTTTATTTTCATAGTTTTTACATTTTTGAAAAAATCTCGGTTTTATCTCGATTTCGTACGAGATCTCGTCTCGGAAAAATATTGTCTCGTATGGACCGAGAGCCGAGATGAAAAAAAACCCCAGATTCTAAAAGTATAGTACAAACCTGATATATAAAATTTATAAAAGTATAAGTTTTACTTGTGCTTGATAAACAGGTATTGAATTGATTTCAGCACTCATTTTCTGAATTGTGACATTTATAGCGTCCATTTTTTCTTTAAGAGTGTTTATTTCATTATCTTTTTCTCGAAGTTTGTTTTCAACTTGTTCTTTTTCCTATAGTAAACGATTTAACGTAAAGTAATGCAATTTGATTGAAACTTATTTTAAAATCTTGTTATTTAAGATATAGATTGGATTAACTCCATATAATTCTAGAGTATTAGACTGATTTATTAGTATATTATTTTAGAGATGTGCATGATTCAGATTAAGCCAGGTACCTGCTTCCATGCACCACACTAAAAATATTGGGTCTGGTTCTGAGTATTCAACTCTTGGTAAATTGTGCAAAGTTTTTGTAATCATAATTTGTAAATTTGCTTGCACAGATATAATTAAAATTCTACACATATTTATCTTAACAAAATTATGCCGTATTTTGCATAATTTATGCATAATTTTGACTAATTTAGCAACTGTAAAATTTATAAGTTATTTTTAAAGAAAGTTTAACGTGTTCAATATATATATATATATATATTTATATATATATATATATATATATATATATATATATATATATATATATATATAATTTAAATCTCTATTTATTAGGTATTGCAAGTTGAAAATTTATTTATCTTAAAATTGTCCGGATTTTTATGTCATTACTCTTAATTATGTTTTTATCTTTAAATTATTTCAGAAAAAAACCCTTAAGCATTTGAGGAAAATTCAATCCAGGCTGTTTAAGAGTTATTGCAGTTTGAAATTTGATAAAAATATTAATTCTGGGTATTTAAGAAGTCATAAAAACTGATTTTAATAAAGTGCCGTGTTTTTGTGAGTCAGTTCAAAGATATTTTGTCTACAAAAGGAAAAACTAGGTCTTTGACATGACAGCAATATATATTTTTCTGTAAGCAAAAACTTTAGAAGCTGTCCATGCTGTAACAGAATTCATGCTGAAACAGAATTCAGTTTGATGAAATGACATAGGGTCGTGTCTTTTAAAGTTTTTAGAACCATACAACTCATAGAAAGTTAGTGTGAAAAATCATAAAACTACTCTTTAAAAAATATTTGGATCCAAATTTTATCCAAATATTTGGATTTATTATCCGAATATTTTTCAAAGAGTAGTTTATTTTTTAAAGAGTAATAAATTACCATTATAAATACTGCTTTTTTCAAATACTTTGCTTACTTTTGATGGTTATTAGACACTTTACAACATTGCTGTGCTTCCTTTAGAAAAGAGTAGTGAACAGCTTCCCTTGCTTGTTTACTAAAGAATTCCATTCCAACGTTCATATTTTTACAGAAACGGCCTAAATGTTGAAATATAATGAGTAACTTCACTGTGACTGTTATATAGTGATACTCTACTAAGGTTGCATAATGATTCTTAAATAAGCTAATGTCTTTTTGAAATGTTGGCCTTAGATTTGCACAGAAACAAGAGTAAACAAGGTTGTCTAGAGGCCTGTATGCTTTTTTCTCTAGGAATTTAACATTTAAAAGTTTGATATCCTTTACAAAGCAATCATTAAGTTGCTGTTCAATATGCCTGAGCTTTGCTGCTAACCCTGGTTGTACAATTTTTCTGTTTTGCTGCTAACCCTGGTTGTACAATTTTTCTGTTTTGTGTTTTTAATCATAATTTTTTTGCTAGCTTTAGAACTTTTGTGTTACTAAATTCTAAAGTTGAATGTACGTCAGCCATACTATTTATAGACAGCTGTTGCTATTTTTATTGATGTGTTTTTTTTAAAACTCTCTACCACCGGTAGCAAATACTACTTCACCTTTTTCATCAATTTTATCTTTTATTACAGTATAAGCAATTTGTTCAATTGTCTTGACATACTTTTAACAGCTAAAGAACTATTTTGAGTAAATCCTATTCTAATAATTGAAAGAAAAGTTGGATAAGTTGGACCATTAACTGAAGATAGTGCATTACCTGTAAGCCTCTTTTTGAAGTCTAACTTGAGTAGATCATATGCTACATATTTTGTAGTTATACACTCATAGATCATCCAAGTTTATTTTAAAAATCCGGAAAATTGTTAGAATAAAATATGCGGAAAAAATCCAGAATATGTTTTCCCTTACTTTCTTTTTTTGCTTTTTGCTGAGTTGTTTTTAATTTCTTTTTTCAAAATTTTTCAAAATTTTTCTATGAATATATTACAAAAATATATACTTAAACTTGTATGTATGGATAATGTTTTGAATATCTGAAAAAACTAAGAGTTGAAAAAAATATCCGGAATTACAAAAATATCCAGAAAAACATAATTCCTGAACACTCCTTACATACAGAATTAATTTCTTATTTGTTAATTTTTATGATAATTTAGGATAAGGCGGACAAATTATCATAAATTTTTTTTGTATTCAAAGCTAGACAACTGTCCGACTTATGCATAAAAAAAATTGTTTATTTTTAAAGGCTCGCTAAAGTGCTTTTATAATAAAACACTTAAAAAAAATTTATTTAAAAGGCTTATTTGTATTTATATTGTGACACTTTAAAACAAGGCTCAGTATAAGTTTTTATTTTGATTTTTTTATTGTTTCAGAATTTTAAGCATACAAGCATAAAAAGTGTGACGCAAAAATTCCTACACTTATAAAAATTTAATGCAAACTAACATAAAATTTGATTATTTGGAAAATTATTTAATCATATACTTTTCAATTCTTATCATTTCAGCTGATCAGTGTTGATCGGCAACCTCTTAATAATAATTTTGAGAGCTGTAGATAACTATATACTACCATGACAAATAGTAATTACTTTTTAATTTCTTACAACAGGAAGCCAATGTTAAATAACAATTAAACTATATACCTACAAACTTGTTGGAAAATACCTACAACTTGTTGAAACAAACATGTTGGACGCAAATTTTTGACCGAAAAAAACTTGTGTTCCCCTTGCATGTGCTACCTTAGAAAACCTTCAAAATTTAAGCTTTCGTTTTTTAATGAGAGAAGAAACAAAACGTTTTTGAGTAATCAAGAGTACTCAGCATAAATTGTCTCACGAGGAACTATTTTTCACGTATTTCTCCAAAGGAAACAGGTGAAAAATAAAAATTTCAGTTTATTTTCATAGTTTTTACATTTTTGAAAAAATCTCGGTTTTATCTCGATTTCGTACGAGATCTCGTCTCGGAAAAATATTGTCTCGTATGGACCGAGAGCCGAGATGAAAAAAAACCCCAGATTCTAAAAGTATAGTACAAACCTGATATATAAAATTTATAAAAGTATAAGTTTTACTTGTGCTTGATAAACAGGTATTGAATTGATTTCAGCACTCATTTTCTGAATTGTGACATTTATAGCGTCCATTTTTTCTTTAAGAGTGTTTATTTCATTATCTTTTTCTCGAAGTTTGTTTTCAACTTGTTCTTTTTCCTATAGTAAACGATTTAACGTAAAGTAATGCAATTTGATTGAAACTTATTTTAAAATCTTGTTATTTAAGATATAGATTGGATTAACTCCATATAATTCTAGAGTATTAGACTGATTTATTAGTATATTATTTTAGAGATGTGCATGATTCAGATTAAGCCAGGTACCTGCTTCCATGCACCACACTAAAAATATTGGGTCTGGTTCTGAGTATTCAACTCTTGGTAAATTGTGCAAAGTTTTTGTAATCATAATTTGTAAATTTGCTTGCACAGATATAATTAAAATTCTACACATATTTATCTTAACAAAATTATGCCGTATTTTGCATAATTTATGCATAATTTTGACTAATTTAGCAACTGTAAAATTTATAAGTTATTTTTAAAGAAAGTTTAACGTGTTCAATATATATATATATATATATTTATATATATATATATATATATATATATATATATATATATATTTATAGATATATTTTAAATCTCTATTTATTAGGTATTGCAAGTTGAAAATTTATTTATCTTAAAATTGTCCGGATTTTTATGTCATTACTCTTAATTATGTTTTTATCTTTAAATTATTTCAGAAAAAAACCCTTAAGCATTTGAGGAAAATTCAATCCAGGCTGTTTAAGAGTTATTGCAGTTTGAAATTTGATAAAAATATTAATTCTGGGTATTTAAGAAGTCATAAAAACTGATTTTAATAAAGTGCCGTGTTTTTGTGAGTCAGTTCAAAGATATTTTGTCTACAAAAGGAAAAACTAGGTCTTTGACATGACAGCAATATATATTTTTCTGTAAGCAAAAACTTTAGAAGCTGTCCATGCTGTAACAGAATTCATGCTGAAACAGAATTCAGTTTGATGAAATGACATAGGGTCGTGTCTTTTAAAGTTTTTAGAACCATACAACTCATAGAAAGTTAGTGTGAAAAATCATAAAACTACTCTTTAAAAAATATTTGGATCCAAATTTTATCCAAATATTTGGATTTATTATCCGAATATTTTTCAAAGAGTAGTTTATTTTTTAAAGAGTAATAAATTACCATTATAAATACTGCTTTTTTCAAATACTTTGCTTACTTTTGATGGTTATTAGACACTTTACAACATTGCTGTGCTTCCTTTAGAAAAGAGTAGTGAACAGCTTCCCTTGCTTGTTTACTAAAGAATTCCATTCCAACGTTCATATTTTTACAGAAACGGCCTAAATGTTGAAATATAATGAGTAACTTCACTGTGACTGTTATATAGTGATACTCTACTAAGGTTGCATAATGATTCTTAAATAAGCTAATGTCTTTTTGAAATGTTGGCCTTAGATTTGCACAGAAACAAGAGTAAACAAGGTTGTCTAGAGGCCTGTATGCTTTTTTCTCTAGGAATTTAACATTTAAAAGTTTGATATCCTTTACAAAGCAATCATTAAGTTGCTGTTCAATATGCCTGAGCTTTGCTGCTAACCCTGGTTGTACAATTTTTCTGTTTTGCTGCTAACCCTGGTTGTACAATTTTTCTGTTTTGTGTTTTTAATCATAATTTTTTTGCTAGCTTTAGAACTTTTGTGTTACTAAATTCTAAAGTTGAATGTACGTCAGCCATACTATTTATAGACAGCTGTTGCTATTTTTATTGATGTGTTTTTTTTAAAACTCTCTACCACCGGTAGCAAATACTACTTCACCTTTTTCATCAATTTTATCTTTTATTACAGTATAAGCAATTTGTTCAATTGTCTTGACATACTTTTAACAGCTAAAGAACTATTTTGAGTAAATCCTATTCTAATAATTGAAAGAAAAGTTGGATAAGTTGGACCATTAACTGAAGATAGTGCATTACCTGTAAGCCTCTTTTTGAAGTCTAACTTGAGTAGATCATATGCTACATATTTTGTAGTTATACACTCATAGATCATCCAAGTTTATTTTAAAAATCCGGAAAATTGTTAGAATAAAATATGCGGAAAAAATCCAGAATATGTTTTCCCTTACTTTCTTTTTTTGCTTTTTGCTGAGTTGTTTTTAATTTCTTTTTTCAAAATTTTTCAAAATTTTTCTATGAATATATTACAAAAATATATACTTAAACTTGTATGTATGGATAATGTTTTGAATATCTGAAAAAACTAAGAGTTGAAAAAAATATCCGGAATTACAAAAATATCCAGAAAAACATAATTCCTGAACACTCCTTACATACAGAATTAATTTCTTATTTGTTAATTTTTATGATAATTTAGGATAAGGCGGACAAATTATCATAAATTTTTTTTGTATTCAAAGCTAGACAACTGTCCGACTTATGCATAAAAAAAATTGTTTATTTTTAAAGGCTCGCTAAAGTGCTTTTATAATAAAACACTTAAAAAAAATTTATTTAAAAGGCTTATTTGTATTTATATTGTGACACTTTAAAACAAGGCTCAGTATAAGTTTTTATTTTGATTTTTTTATTGTTTCAGAATTTTAAGCATACAAGCATAAAAAGTGTGACGCAAAAATTCCTACACTTATAAAAATTTAATGCAAACTAACATAAAATTTGATTATTTGGAAAATTATTTAATCATATACTTTTCAATTCTTATCATTTCAGCTGATCAGTGTTGATCGGCAACCTCTTAATAATAATTTTGAGAGCTGTAGATAACTATATACTACCATGACAAATAGTAATTACTTTTTAATTTCTTACAACAGGAAGCCAATGTTAAATAACAATTAAACTATATACCTACAAACTTGTTGGAAAATACCTACAACTTGTTGAAACAAACATGTTGGACGCAAATTTTTGACCGAAAAAAACTTGTGTTCCCCTTGCATGTGCTACCTTAGAAAATGAAGATATGGCATTTTAAAAGTATAAACTAAACCTTAAAGAAGAAATAAAATATGATCTTTTTATGTGAAACCAAGACTCAATAAAACAACTTTAAAATGAGTCTTTAAACAAAACTGTTTAACTATGAACAAAGTTTAGTAAAATACTATGAAAATAAGGAATTCAATCTTGGGGCAGGTTTAATCTTAAGATCTATTGAATTAGAAACAATGCAGCCAATCTCAGCACTCTGCTATTTGTGGTAGTGGTCCAATGTTTAAAAATAAATAAATAATCAAATACAAGTAAAGAAGATAAAACAACTTATTATTATTAAAAGAGAAAACAATATTTTAGTCATAAATAAAAATGCTCTTAAACATAAACTTAAGTGGAAAAATTTGCGATTTGATATAAAAAAAAAAATATCAAAAATATAGTATACTTAAAAAAAAACAACCTTAAGCTGTTGAGATCTCAAATTTAGATTTTTCCATAACTCTTCTATCGTTTTTTTTAGATTATCATTTGTCAAATTCAATCGCCTAAAATACAAAAATTATTTAAAACATTGTCAGAGGGTAAAAACTGCATTTAAATTATTAAGAACATTGTTACAACATCAACTAACAGCAAAGTCAACTAAAAGCAATACATAGAATATAAATTAAAAGCAATACATAATGCATATTTATTTTGTAATTATTTAAGTTTTGCAACTAAACTAGTATGTTTACTTTTTTAAACAAATCCACTTGAAACTGGGAAGCCATTACTTTAAATTAGGTCCCCCTCACTTAACTTTGTAACTCTGAAAAATGAATCTTGGTAAGGTTGTTAAACGAAGGATATTAATTTTTAGGTGAAGGGTATTATTTTTTAGGTAAAGGATATTATTTTTTAGGTGAAGGATATTATTTTATAGATAAAGGATATTATTTTTTAAATGAAGGATATTTTTTAGGATACTATTTTTAAGCTTTAGGTTTAGAATTTGACAAAAGAAAACATAACCACTAAACTACTCTTACATTTTAACTAGAACATATTTAAAAGTGACACCTTACAAGTGATAATAAATCTGTGACACAACTCACAGTTTAGTATGACAATAAAAGTTCAATTAAAAAATAAATTATAATAAATTATAATAATAAATTATAATAAATAATAAACAATAGAACAAAAAAAGGTTACATTATATGATCCTTTAGTTGAATTGACTCATTAGTTATAGTTGCATGTTCTTTTGTTTTGTCTTTAAGGAGGCGTTTATATTTTGCACACATCTCATCCAACTCATTAAACCTGAACATTTAAAAAGAGTAGATAATAAAATTCTTTCCTGTTTATTGTTTAAATATTCAAATAGTTAATGCCAATTCTGCAAAATAAATTCAGCTATTTTCCTAATAGGCTATTGATGAATAATGATTATGGACAATGGGCTATGATTACTCCATTTATATCTATAATAAACTTAATAATAAATTAAAACTGAATTTAAAAATAATATTAGAACATCAAAATAAACACTGTTAAAAACATTTTTACTTGACTAAACAAAAGTGTCCTGAAACTACTTTTTAGAAATTAAAAAACTATCTTATAGTGATATATTTCTTGCATGCAAATTGCAACAACAAAAATCTGGTCATCAAGAAGCTCGACTTTTAAAAAGGAAAAAAAAAAGATTATCAAAATCTTTTTTTAACTTTTTTTGTATAACTTAATGTCTCAAACCTGTTTGTTCCAAAAGTGTATAGGATCTTATATCAAACAAACTTTTTCAGTTAAATATAATTAACATACAAAAACAATATAATGTATTATAGAATGTATTATAATAGATATAAATGTTTAAAATTTAATAACAATAAACTAATTATTATTCAAAATAAATCATTTTAATTACTTTTTTAAATCATACAGTTATATTTTCTATTTTTACATTCTCTCTATTTTAAATGGTGAAAAAAGGCTTATGTTTTATATTTTATATGTATAATTGATTATCAATTTATATATATAAAAAAGTAACAAAAATTTCAGGGTAATTTTTGAAATAAATTGTTTATATTGTTTATACGTATAGATAGTTGTACTATAGATATAGATTGCTAAAATTTAATTAAATTTATGAGTGTAAGCTTGAGAGAAAAGTAGTCAACAACTTTACCTTTCTAATTTGCTAGTTAACTTTTGATTCAATAGGTTAGTATCATGGAAACTTGAATTGATTTTGTGCATTCGGTCATTAAAATCTCTAAAATAACACTTTTTAATTATGCAGAAAATAAACCAATTTAATAAATAAGTAAATGCATAAAAAAGCAAGTAAATGTTTAAAATAAAAGATTAAATAATTGTTAAAAATTTTTTTTATATAAAATGTTTTAATTAAAATTTATGGCTTACTCACATTTTAAAATGTAAAAACTTAATTAAAGATATAAAAAAGTTTGAAAACCAATTGAAATAATGAAAATATTTACACTAACTAAACCCTAAGATGCACTATTACAGAAAAGACTGGCTACAACCAACAAAGTTCTTTGTAAGCAAGGTTGATGGGGAAATTTATGAAAGTGATTTGTAGAACACTTGCAAATCTAAAATGTCTATTAAATTTGAAAGATTTTTGAGTGATTTGTTACTGACTTTGTCTATTGAATATGCAGTTGTTTCTTACCAAACCAAATGAACAAAAATATGAAATTTTTCTTGTTCTCTCCCAATAAAAGAAAAAATGTTCTTTGTGGTATGGTCATAACATTAAAACTTGTGTTCAATGTAGTCATTCAATGTAGTCATTTTCCCACAGTTTTTAGTCATAGGCAAATGGAATATAACACTTTGAATTCAGGGACAAAAATCGTGCTACATAGTGTATTAGCAAGTAAAACATATAGCGTTCACAAAACACACACACAAATGCACACAAATTTATGAATTAACTTTTTTTACATCCATTCCAAGTAACCTATAATATAAAAATATAAAATTATAAAATAATAATACATAAAGTATACAAAAAATAATATCATAAGTTCAAGCAACCTTTTTAGTTGACATAGATAGTACCTGTAACTAAAGGTATATTTAAAGAAACATTTTTAAATTAGTTATTAATATATTTCTTTAAAGTAACATGCACCTTGAATTCCATAACAGTAGATTCAATATCCTAACTCATTTTTTTTCAAAGATCACTTTACTGTTTGTTTGTTGTTTTCATTTCATCATTTTTTGACTCAGAAATAGTATTTATGTGAAAATTTTGTAAACCCCATAATTGTTCGAAAAAATAAAAATCAGCATGGTCACCTTTTTGTCCGTAGTCCCATCTTTTCGGGTATATTGTTTATTGTAAATGGTAATTGTGAATTAAGTAAGACAAAAAATATATATGACATCAATCTTACAAACATTGACCTTCAACTGCTGACTATTTGTTTTCTGAAATTTTCAGCTCCTTGAAAAAGTTGGTTTTAAAACATTTTTATTATATTTTTTAATTAGATTTTGATCATATTAAAGAAATTGTCATAAACTTTAATTTGTTGTTGAATTTCATTTTCAAATGAAACAATGCATCAATCTTTTATTGTTACTATTGCCATCAACTTCAAAATTGTAACCAACATACTAGAAGTATATATTTTTCTAAATTCTAATCTTGTATTAATAATCGTTTTTAAAGTGATTGTACTAATATAACTGATCTTTATGAACAAAAAAGTTTTGCAATCTTATCTGATTTCATACTATTTAAAAGTAGAATTAAAAGATTTAAAAGTACAGATAGTTAACAATAAGTGAAATTACTTTTCATTATAAAACTTTTTTTAAAAATTTAAAACTTAGGTTACCCGAAAATACAACCAAAAAAAAACAAACAGTTTGTTTATTGATGGACAAACAAATTGTTGGTTTTGTGTATGATAAAATATAACATATATATTTGTGTTGTTTTAAAAATTGGCTTACAATAATTGACTACCTTAATGCTCTACTTACTTTTGGGCATTGACACACTCTTGAGATTTTTCATTAAGTTGAAACTTGAGTTTGTCACAGATTTCTTGTAACTCTCTTACTCTAGTTGAAAAAGTTGAAAAAAAAAATTAACAAATAAAACAAAAAATAAAAACAAATAAGAGATTATCAAAGAAAGAAACAATTAAAAAAAAAATTTTATTTGAGTAAAATATATTTATATTAAAATGCAAACCTAATTGTCTCACTTATTATTAAATCAAGTGTAATTGTATGTGTGAGGCATTATGGGATGTTTTGGTAGCATAAAAAGGTAAATATACAAAAATATAACACAAAAATCCTTTTTTTATGTTTTATTTGCATAAAACATATAAAAAAATGGAATATTATATTTACATAAAAAAGGAATATTACATTTACATAAACTTTTATTAAATTTTTGTTTTGTTGTTATTAACAAGCAAAAGTTTGATTTACAAATACAAAAACCAAGATTTTTTGATATTTGTAAATTAAACCGAGTTTAATTCATATATAGAAAAGTTATTGAAAATATTGAAATTTGCCGCCCTTGAGTGGTGAACAATTCTCCCTCTGACACATTAAATGCTGCAGTTACTTATTTTAATGTTATGTTTGCCATTGCTGTTGCTTATATAAAAATACTTCTAAATTAGCATATTGCAGCAAAAACTTTGAAATAACATTCTTTTTGATTGAAATTCTATTTAGTTAAAAAAATAATTCACTCAAAAGGCCTTGATGGTCTATTTGATTTACAAAGCTTATACAACAAAAACTCTCCTAAATAACATTCTATTCAAACCAAATTCTATTCTATTGAATGCTTTACTTGAAAGACCTTCTATTTTCTTCTTAATTTTCCATTTGTTTTGTTTGTTGAGGTCTTGAAAGATTTTGACTTTCTATCAAAAATATAGATTCAATTCAATAAAATAAAAGCAAAATACCTTTCCATAATGGAAAATATTATCTTAAAAAAAAAACACAAAACTAAATTTAAAAATGTTAAAAAATCTCATTGTTTGAGAAACCCCAGAAACATAAAGTGCGCAAAACTGTTATCAACCATCTATATCAGTAGTAAGCAAAACGCCTTATCAGCCTACATTAGTAGTTATCGAAAACAATGCATACACAGTTTCAGGGTAGCCAGGCAATTTTTGCCTTCATTTTCCATGACTTTTTCCTTAAAACATTTTAAACAAAAAAAAAAATAATAATAATAATAATAATTATAAGCAAAAAAACAAATTGATTTTTAGCCTACAACAACCAAAAAAAAATTTATATTTTTAAAAAATATTACGCAAAACTTGATAAACTCCTTGCCCTTTTCCTGACTTTTTAACATATTATAGAATATCCCTGACTTTTTCGGTTTTTCCAGTTTGTTGGCCATTCTGAGTTTCTTTAACTTGAGTTGTTGGAGAAGAAAAAAAAGGAAATCAAACCAGCAAGTGCTGATTAAAAATGTAGGCAACCTATGACTGAGTATTGTTATTTCCAAATTTTTATATATCGTCATCAAAACAAGTTTGATTTTGTAAGGTTTGCATATAGTTTGTTCCAGGGAAAGAAGTAATCACAAATTTACATAAATCACCGCTCATAGCATGCTAATGAATACTTAAATAGGCCTAAAAAATAGCTTTAAAAAATAAAGAACATGTCGAAGCAAGACTCAGAAAACTGGAAAATTAAAAGAAAAATACTGTGTGAAACTTTGCAAAAGAAACATTAAAAACAATTAACTCCCACTTTGTTATTCAAACCTTTTTTTGACATAAGCATTTGTTAATCATGAAAAACAGGACACATAATCATTATTTATTCGACATTATTGAACTTATCGCTGGCCAAGCAAATGGATCATACAAGACTTAGTATTGTCTCATATTACTAAGAATATTAAAATTATTTTTGATTTTATCAAAAATCCTTTACTCTAGTCACTTAGAAGTGATGCGAGTTTTTCTTTTTATTCAGATAAAACATCTGATATTTCTTCAATAAGCAGTTAACTACTTATATATGCCACTTTTGAACACAAAGGGATTGTAAAAGAACATTTCATAGTAATAATTACTTTAAGTAGGCTCACTGGTTCTAGTCTATCAGTTCCAAATGTTTTTGATATGACAAAATATTTATAGAGCTAATAATGTCTCATTTAAGAATGCTTACTTTATTTGTATGGACACAACAAATGTCAATTCTGAATAAGGATAGCTTAAGAGCCTAAATTGAAGATGCTGTGCCACTAAGTGTTTGGGTTGGGTGTATAAACCATAAACCTGAGTTATGTTTTAACACATTTTTAAGGACTTTCATACTATTAGGGATATTTTTTCTAGTGATGCAAAAATGTTCCAAAATTTATGGAGAACTAGAAATAATTATTTCAGTGTGTCCAAATGTAACTTGTTGGATGCAGGACCAAGCTTGTTCAAAGGTTATAAACTAATTTTACAAGCTTCGTCAATACTTTTTTTTTAATGCTAAACAAAACGAAACAGGCAGAAAGACACAAACTCTTTATACAAGCAAGTTTGCAATTTAACATTGGAACAATATTAATGCCCTTAGATGTGCTTGAAGCAATACACCCAGTATAACAACCAACAATACACACAGCAATACACACAGCAATAACCTTCTTACTTTTAGATTTGATGATTTAATTTTGGGAAATTGATGAAAGTATTTCACACAAAATAATTTCAATGAAATGAAATAAGTCACAGATAAAAAAACTATTTTGTTACCAGCCACGAGCCAGTTGACCTAGGTGAGTTTGAGTTAAATATTTTTACATCTTTTGTTAAAAGTTTTGAAAGTAAACTAAATAACACTTTTTCAGAAATAGAATTTGGCACTGTTGTATTAGACCCAAAACAATGGCTTAAAACATTCAGCCTATTGTCTGGTTATGGTAAAGAAAGTTTAGAGCAACTCATAACTCTTTATGGCAGAGTAAAAAATAACAATATTAGAGCATTTAAGTTCCAGATATCTTTGAAAGAAAAACAAAGAACAAGTGTGAAAATCATGTTATTTACTAACTGAGAATGGGAAAATAGTTTGGGTATATGTATATAAGGTATTAGCAATTTTTTGTATTAAGTTGCTTCAAGCTGGAGTAGATTAGAGTTTGTAAGAAAATAATTTTCCTTAAAAAAAAAAAAATTACAGTTACCTTACTATGTTGATTTTTCAACTTATTTAAAAAATAAGTTTGAAAAATCAACATAAATAAACACCTTTAAAGACACCATTTTTTGTAGAATTACAAAGTAATAAACTTAAATAAGTAAACGTAACCAAAACTAAAATTTTTCAGCCATTTATTTATTTATTTCTAAAGCAATACACCCAGCAATACACCCAACAATACACACAGCAATAGTCTTGCTACTCATAGTTTAGATGATTTAATTTTGGGTAATTGTTGAAAGTATTTCGCACAAAATAATTTCAATGAAATGAAATAAGTCACAGATAAAATATATATTTTGCTGCCAACCATGAGCTGGTTGACCTAGGTGAGTTTGAGTTAGATATTTTTACATCTTTTGTTAAAAGTTTTTAAAAAAAACTAAATAACACTTTATTGCAAATAAAATTTGGCACTGTTGTTTTAGACCCAAAACAATTGTCTAAAACATTCAGCTAAGTGTCTCGTTACGGTAAACAAAGTTTAGAGCAACTCATACCTCTCCAGTTTGAAAATCATGTTATTACTAACTGAGAATGGGAAAATAGTTCGGGTATATGTATATAAGGTATTAGCAATTTTTTGTATTAAGTTGCTTCAAGCTGGAGTAGATTAGATTTTGTAAAAAAATAAGTTACCTTAAAAATAAAAAAAATTAAAGTTACCTTATAGCTATGTTATTTGAAAAATCAACATAAATAAATACCTTTAAAGACACCGTTTTTTGTAGAATTACAAAGTAATAAACTTAAATAAGTAAACGTAACCAAAACTAAAATTTTCCAGCCATTTATTTATTTCTACTACATTGAGTTAAGGTTATCAAGCTAAAAAGATAAATTTTTTTTAAACTTAAAAACAAAGATATCTTAAATTTTTTTTCAATCTAAATCCAAGTAAGTTGCAACTTTCAACACCATATCTTTTTATAAATGTTTTATTTACATAAGTTCATCTAATTATACAACTTTTATGTAAAAGAACCCATACATGAACCAAACATTTTTAAAGAATTATAAAAATTAAAAAATAAATTATTTACATTTTATTATATATGAAAATACACAGGAAAACATTTTACAAAAACACTTGTTTTAAAAATTCATTAAGTATAACTCATTCTAGTTTATGTTTCATAATGAGAAATACGTAAAAAAAACTAAAATAAACTAAGATTCAAACTTTGCAAATTATTGTTTTATGGACTTATAAAGGTACTCTCACTTAAAGCAATTAATTTTTCTAAAAAATAATTTGAAAATTGCTGTTATCTAATGTATATCTAAAGAAAAAAATCCATAAGTCCCAAGCTTTAGAGCTAAATAATTTTAAGTATCATTACCTTGCACATATATTATTATTGGATAGAAAAATTTTCTTTACGATCACGCATTTTTGCTTTCAGTTTAAACCAAACCATGGCCTGAATAAAAAAGCTTGTTTGTCAACAAATGCTTGTTTAAAGCGCAAATGGTGAGCCAAGCAAGACATTTGGTTCTGAAAGCATTTTTTTTAAAGTTGAGGACCATAGTGGGATAATGCTTGTTTACCATAACAATTACTGCATTTTGTTTACTTTAATTTTAGTGTTCTTTCTGACATTGAGAAGTGAATTAAACTGCATAATGATGTTGGTGCTTTCTGGATAATAGACTTGTGCATTATTAAAACAGCCTTGAAATAGATTCTTTCTCTAATTTTCAGCCAATGACAATTGTTAAAATCCTGCTTATTTACTCGATTATTTATTCTGGTTTGTAATGCTAGTCTTGCTGCATAAGTTTGAATAGACTGCAGTCTTTTTAATAGTGTTTTTTCAATTCAAAAGTAGAGGGAGTTGTAGCAATTTAGCTGTGAAAATATTAGGAAACATACAGTGGTAAACATAAAATGGTGTACAAACCTTTGTGCCAGGCCTTGTTAAGAAGCATTACACAGCTTGCATTTTATGTATGAATTGTCAATGAGCGTACATGTTTAGCAGTTTTAGGTTAGGCAAAAAGTTTTTTATTTTGAAATATTTAAATTATATTCTAATTTAGTTTATGCGACTGTTATTAAAAAAATATTAGGTTGTAAAAAAAATATATTTTAACCACAACTGCGAACTTTTTTGTTAAAGAAACTGATTACTTTATAAATTTATTTTTTTAATTATTAGACTTTACATTAAATATGATCTTAAAAATAAAAATTTAAAATGAGTTTCAAAGAAATGTAAAAACTCATTAGGTATGCATAATAATATGTCTAATATATAAGATTTATTTGCTTTCACTGGCTACACATAACTT